>NW_022900929.1:2180058-2182661 GCF_012274545.1 Fukomys damarensis
GCTACCACCTCCCGCAAAAGCAATGGCCTAAGTTTGAACTCTAGTACCAAAAAAAAAAAAAAAATAGTGAAGCTTAGGGAATCCATATTCAATGCAGGACAGGAGATCAAAGAGAAAGGACATATTGTAAAAAAAAGTAAAGCAAGTGCTCACTTATACTAGTAGCACATATACCAAAAAATAAAGCAAATCTTGAAACTGTACTGTCCTGACAATAAAGTTTTTTAAAATTTCATAAAGTACCCTAAAACATTTTTAACTCCAAAACTAATATTTCTTTAATCTTGACTGTAGTGTAGACTTTGCACAATGAAAAGTATTTAACACATACCTGATTTTCTGCATGTAAGAATTATCCTCACAAGAACCCTAAAATCAAAAATTATTTTAAAAAATGATTTCAAAAAGTGTGAATTAGGAATCTATCAAACTTCAATGTCTCATTAACAGCCCTAAATGCTCAAACAATATTTTTTAAAAATAGCATTATTAAGATTAAAAATAATATCTTAATATAAAAATATTTTAAACCTGAGAATTTCTTTGCCAAGGAGCTCCATAAGCAAATGTTGAATTCACCTTCAAAATATATGCATAAACTAAGCACTCTTCCTGTCTCTACTGCTTGTTACCACTCCATTCCAAGCCATATCACCTGTCTGTATGAATGCACCCATCTTCCTGCTTCTGTCCTTGACCCCCTCAGTCTATTTTCAAAGCACTAGCAGCTGTTATCCTTAATGTAAGTCAGATTATGTCACTCCACAGCTCAAAATCTTGCGATGTTCCCCCGCTTACTCAGTAAAAAGCAAGCATGGTTTAAGACGGTCTCAAGAGCCTACTCCATCTGTCCTCTCTCCCTACTCTCTCTCCCCTTCTCTCTCAACTCTCCCCTTTGCTTATTCTACTCCAGCCATGTCACCACCCAGTTTCCACCATCACACTGCTACTAGCACACTTTGGGGCCATTCCACTTACTGCTCCTCTGCCTGGAATGCTTTTCTTCCATACACACTCGGGGATCATTCTGTCAACTGCAGATCTTCAGTTTAACTGTCTCAGCAAGACCCTCCCTGGCCACACTTTGTGAAAGCCTTGCAACCCCTCCCAACACTTGCCAAGTCCTTTCACTACTTCATGTTTCTCGTATATAGATTATCATGTCCTAAAAACCCACACATTTTTTCCTACTATTTGTTAGAATACAAGCTCTGTGAAGGGAAGGATTTTCAAACATGTTGTTCAAAGCTTTTGCCTCTGCATCTACAAAAGAGTCTAACACAGCAATCACTTAATAAATACCGTTGAATAAACAAAATTTTTACTTTTAAAAACCTTTTGAAAAAAAAAAAAACCTTTTGTATATAATTTCATGCTTTAAAATGTAGTTCTCTGGTAGCAAACACCTGTAATTCCAGCACTTGGGAGATTGAAGCAGGAGGACTGTTATGAGTTCGAGGCCAGCCTGAACTACATAGTGAAACTGTCTCAAATAACAACAACAACAAAAATAGTTCTCTTTAAATGAAAATGTATTTTTGTCATATTCGAAGTGCAAGTGTTGTGAGCTTACCTGCCGAACTCTCTCTCTGGCAGACCTCATTAAATGAGTAATAGCTCTGTTGTGATGCAGTCTCAAGGAGCTAAACTCATCACTGCAGGTGAATGAAGACAGCAACCCCATTTTGATAAAAGTCTGACAAAGTACTACAAAAAGAATATGGAAAGTCATTATTAGGAAGGACATCAATAAGATGGCAATTTTTAAGAGTATCCTGAGAACAAAAAGTAATAACCACAATCACAAAGAAACCTCAGTAAGAAAAAACTTAGGTACCCTAAACGAGGAATAGCTGGTGTACCCACAGATAGGAGCATGTCTGTAACGAACACCTGTCTTATATTGTACTGTACAGCCATTTGTTTACCACAACTAGTCATGAAAGCACTACACTTCATTTTAAAAGGGGAGGGCAAGAAAAAAGTATAAACCCAGTATTCTGACATTTCATACACTGTACTTTGGTGAAAGGCAAAATGACAATAAAAGCTGAAATGACATATATAAGAAGAAACAATAAAAGTGGACATTATGCCAATTATAGTGGTACATGCCTCTAATCCCAACACTGAGGGAAGGAAGCTGAAGCAGAAGGATAACAAGTTCAAGCCCTACTTGGGAAGACACTGGCTCAAAATGAAAATGGCTGGGGATGTAGCTCCGTGGTTGTGTGCCCCTGAGTTTGACCCCTAGTACCCTCCCCAAAAAAGTGAGCATTATTTGTTTTTTTCTATTATGGAATATCTCTAGTCGACATAGAAAAAGCAAGTTTGAAAAAGGTTGTTTCCACAGAGATGTTCTGACTTTTACTCATTCAAAAAACACAAGCCAGCATCGTGGTGGTGGTAGTGAGTGCCTTATAGTCTAGCTACTAGTGAGAATGAGGCAGGAGTTTCACTGGAATGCATTAGTTTCAGGTCAGGCTGTGTAACAATGAGAGGGAGAAGGGAGGGGAGGGAAGGAGAGGAAGTGGGAGGAGGGAGAGGGACGGAGAGGGAGAGAGAGAGGGAGAGAGAGAGGGAGAGAGAGAGGGAGAGAGAGG
>NW_022900929.1:2182674-2191889 GCF_012274545.1 Fukomys damarensis
ACAAGGAGAGAGAGGGAGAGAGAGAGAGAGCACACACACAGAACCGTGATGGTGAGCCTATGGCACCCACATAGCAGCAAGCATGTAGAGATCTCTCTGCAATGACACCATAAGTTGTATGGGTTGTTTCTTTCTAAACTAAAACCTCAGTATTCAAGTTACTGCAGTGTTGGCACTTTGTGATAAATAAGTGGATTTTGGATTGCAATTTTGGCACTAAGTCTCTAAAAGTTTCATCATTGACATAGAGGATATTCTCATCATGCCAAAAACTTCATTTAGATGATGAATTCCATTTGGATGGGTCACAGTACAAACATTTATTTAAGAACACCTTTAAGGCTGGGATCTGGCTCAGTGGTGCCATGCCTGCCTTGCAAGCGCAAAGTCCTGAATTCAATCCCTGGTACTAAATAAATAAATAAAAGAACACCTTTAGGTGGGTGTGATGGTACACCCCTATAATCACAGCACTCTGGGAGGCTGAGGCAGAGGATCACAAGTTCCAACCTAGCCTGGGTAACTTAGTGACTTAGACAGACCTTGTCTCAAAATTTTAAAAAATTAAAAAAGAGCTATGGGTGGTGTGTGAGTGACCCCGGCCTAGTTCCCTCTCCCACCGCAGTCTTGAACTGCACACTGAGCATGGAAGACGAGCCGGCAGTGGAGCAGAGTAAGATGATCAACCGCAATTTGCGGGAGGACAGGGAGAAAACAGCCAAAGAAGTGAAGATGCTATTACTTGGTGCTGGAGAATCTGGTAAAAGTACCATTGTGAAACAGATGAAAATTATGCATGAAGACAGCTATTCAGAGGAAGACTGTAAACAATATAAAACAGTTGTCTACAGCAATACTATACAGTCCATCACTGTAATCATAAGAGCCATGGGACAGCTAAAGATTAATTTTGGGGAAGCTGCCAGAGCAGATGATGCTTAGCAATTATTTGTTTTAGCTGGCAGTGCTGAAGAAGGAATCATGACTTCAGAACTAGCAGGAATGATTAAACGGTTGTCGTGAGATGATGGGGTGCAGGCATGCTTTAGCAGATCCAGGGAACATCAGCTCAATGACTCTGCATCATATTACCTAAATGATTTGGATACAATATCACAAACCAACTACATTCCAATACAGCAAGATGTTCTTCAGACAAGAGTGAAGAACACTGGCATTGTGGAAACACATTTTACCTTCAAAGACCTGAATTTCAATATGTTTGATATAGGTGGCCAAAGATCAGAATGAAAAAAATGGATTCACTGTTTTGAGGGAGTGACAGAAATTATCTTTTGTGTTGCACTCAGTGATTATGACCCTGTTTTAGCTGAGGATGAGGAAATGAACCAAATGCATGAAAGCATGAAACTGTTGGACAGCGACTGTAACAAATGGTTTACAGACACTTCAATCATTCTCTTCCTTAACAAGGAAGAGCTTTTTGAAGAAAAAATGAAGAGGAGTCTATTAAATATATGTTATCCAGAATATACAGGTTCTAAAACACATGAAGAGGCAGCTGCTTACATTCAGTGCCATACTGAAGATTTGAACGGAAGAAAAGACACCAAGAAGATCTACACTCACTTCACCTGTGCCACAGACACCAAGAATGTGCAGTTTGTTTTTGATGCTGTTACACATGTCATCATTAAAAACAACTTAAAGGAATGTGGACTTCATTGAAGAAGGGGGATGTTAGTAAAAGTTACTACACTGTGGAGTGTTGAGATCAGACATCTTTTGCTGCCTTGTGGGCAGCTGCAAGCATGACAGGACCAGGGAATGGCAGCAACATGCAGAACCTTAGCACTTTTTAGCACAATCTTCTGCATTAGGGAATTTTAATTGACAAAAGATACTAAAGTTAGACACTGGAATCTGAACAACTGAAAAGTGTGATTTGATCATCAAAACAACACTTGGATTTTATAATTTTTAGGGCAGATATGAAGTTGAGGTGCTGCATTCCAGAACTTCATTACATAGCTTACATTTTTTTCTTTCTGGACAAATCACCAATTCATTTCTAAAGTTTGTTTTTTTTTCATCAAGAGAAGAATAACTACTAAATTTATTTATTTGCAAAGAATCTTTATTAAACACAGTCTTAATTATGCACATGATGTGACTAGATCATCTGAAAAAGATTCCTCTTAATAGGAACTCTTTGTTTTTAACTCTTGGTATGGTCCAGAATATATTATTTCCATACTTAAAATTCTCTTCAGTTATTAGGGCTAATAAATATAACTTTTTGAATGAAATTACGTTGCTTTCCTGCTCAAAATACCATGATAATTTCTGAATGGTAATTATATTGACGAGTTCTGCAGTAAGATTCTAGCTCTTTTAAGCTTATGGTTGAGGTTAACCTTGTTTATATATATTAATTACCAAATTCCTAGACAAATGCTGATGCAGTATGATGAAGTCAGCTTCTTGGATAAAGACACACCAGGGCGGCTGTCAATTAGAAATGCAAATTGCTAAATTCCAAACAGAATCAGTGACTTTGCTGCCACATTACTACTAAATTAACCACTTTGATTCTTGCTTGTTTGTCTCAGTACAGCATGCTCGTTTTCCCTCTTCATGGCCTTTTTTGTTGGGAGACATCTAAAGTATATTAATGGGGCATGCTTTTATTTTGTAAATGTGGTGCCAGATCCCTGTTTGCTATTGTTTTTACTACAGCAATGTTAACCGTAATAAACCTTAATACATTCTTTTACCAAAACTATTGCATTTTGAGACTTTTTTTCCATTTTGTCATGTGTACAGATTTTAATGTTATAGTTGGCAGCAGTATTAAAATGGTGAGTAAAGAGTCCAGGTTTGCTCCTGTTTGCAACTAGTAATTTCTAGAAATACTGTCTTTTGTTTGTTTTTGCTTCTGCTGATTGTGCTTTGCCTTGTCTGAGAATGGGTTTGTTTAGGTAGAAGGGTTCCCTTAGTGTAACAATATTATTATTGGCATGAGGGCTTTATGTCCTATTCGTGTACCAGTGAAATGCAGTCATAATCCATCTTCCATGTTTACATTTTGTTTGTGTGTAGCACTATATTCAGTTCCACCTGCAGGGCCTTTTGAGCAAT
Source organism: Fukomys damarensis (assembly GCF_012274545.1). Classification (NCBI taxonomy): domain Eukaryota; kingdom Metazoa; phylum Chordata; class Mammalia; order Rodentia; family Bathyergidae; genus Fukomys; species Fukomys damarensis. Next base: position 2,185,777 of record NW_022900929.1, read on the forward strand.
GTATAGCAAATGTCATTAAATTGAATGGACTGTCGGGCGTGGTGGCGCACGCCTGTAATCCCAGCACTCGGGAGGCTGAGGCAGGAGGATCTCTGTGAGAGATCAAGCCTGGGCTACATAGTAAGCTCCTGGTCAGTCTCACTACATAGTGAGACCCTGTCTCAAAAAACCAAAAAACAAAAATAATTGAATGAACCACTGGGAAAAGGCCAATGAAATGCATTTTCAATCAGTAATTTGAACTGTGCCTTTTGAGGTCCAATTTTTGGGGGGATTTTATTTCACCTTTTGATGTGACCATCTACTTGTTAAGGGGAAAAAAGATTGATCATCAAAGCTGCTTCAGAAAGCAAGCCATGGCAATTTCGTGCCTTTGTTGATCGTTATTTTAACTTTTACTTTTTTTGAAAATCGTAGCTATTCAGAGGGTATAATTATATTATCTATCAAAATTCTCTTTGTGGGTGGGAAAAGTTGACAAAGAAGAAAGGAAATTATCAGCATCAACTTATGGTTGATTTAATGCCCATAATGTGAATGGGGCTTGTTAGGTCTTAGTAATTTTGTGTGTATTTTTCCTTAATTGTATTCTGTAATGTAGGATCATCTATGAAATGAGAACTGATGAAATATTGTTTTTGTAATATTGCTATACAATGGGTTTAATAGAATGTTTTTGATAATCTAAAGTAATAGATAATCCAAAGATAATTTTTAAAAAGAGTTATGGCTGAAGCTCAGTGTGATGGTCCTGGGTTCAACACCCATTACCACACATATAATAAAAAAAAGGGGAGGCTGGGGGTGTAGTTCAGTAGTACAGCACCCCTGGGTTTGACCCCTTGTACCACACCAAAATAATAATAATAATAACAACAACAACAGTGATGAAGAAGAAGAGGAGGAGGAGGAGGAGGAAGTTGTAAAAGGTATCTATTAGTTTGAGGGTTTCTAACACTGAATAAAACTTGGGAAAACTTCAGGTAGAAAAGAATCCCAGAATCTGTGGCTGGAGATATTAAAGCCACTATAATGATCTCAGTCAGTAAGCTGAACCAGAGATAGCAGAATCCATAATTCCATTCATGTTAGGGTTCAAGTTTCTCATATAAGTACCCTATGGCAGGAATAACAATAAACATATGCAACACTACAATATGCAGCTGTTCTAGTGCTCTGGTTAAGAACTAGCTCAGAGAGAGTACATGGGATTTTCTCTCAGTTGCTCACCAATTAAACTATAATAGGCTTTCAAAAAGCATGGGAATATGCAAAATAACTTTTTTATTTTTTCAATTACATATAATTCTGGAGTTACCGGTGATCGTTTTCACAAAGAATTAGCTAAAGAAAAATATGAAATGAATTTAAGGAATGTAAATTCTTCACATTTACTTCACACCCAATTTTTTTGTTTTGTTTTGTTTTTTTGTTTTTCTCTTTGGTGCCAGGGATGGAACTGAGGACCTTGCACTTTTAAGGCAGGTGTGGTGCCACTGAGCTAAATCCCTGGCCCACACATTCAGTTTTTATACACCATCTCCTTCTTGGACCCACAGCATTAAACAATATGGTATTTTTTAAAGCTTTATTTAGCAAGATCAATTTATTCTTACTTACATTTAAACACCTGTTTTGAATGAACTGGATTTGTTTCATGCACACGGCTCAAGTGTTCCAGCAAAGAGACAAGCAGGAGTTGGTTTGCAACTGCAAAAGGGAATGATGGCTGTTGCAGAGGTTCTTTTAACACCTGGAGTTCTGCTGGAACATCAGATTCTAAAAATTAGAAAAGAAAAAATATATTGGTAAGCGTGTTTCATATAACAGAAGAGCATATTGTAATTAATAAAACAGGTATCATTTTACTGTAGGGAAATAAAAAACAAAAGAGGAGTTATGTCAAGTTGGGAGGACCAGCAGAAAGACACCATGAGGCAGAGGGGAAATAGTCAATAGTGACAGTGTGTGCAATGGGAGAACGAAACAAAACAATTAATACAAAAGCAAGCAAACTACTACCTGGGAATGAGATGGCTTCCTTCTTCTGAGGCCCAAGCATAAGTAAGGTTGGGTAAGGGAAAGAAGGAAAAAGGCTGGAAACTTAAGCCAAGCCCATGCTATGTACAGGTATTTTACATGCACAACCTCCTTTAATCTTCACAAAATAAAGAAGGGTTACCATCTGCATTGTACAGACACCAATCTTCAAGTAGTTAAGGAGCTAGTCAATCAGGCAGATCAGATTTAACTCCCAAACTGGTTCTCTTTCCGCTATGTAAGCCAAGCAGGCAGATAAGCTGGCACATAAAGCTCAAGCTCTCAGTTGAAGATTATTCAACCAGTAAAAAAGAGAAAAACTGTTTGAGGAAATTGTACTGGGAACATACATGACAGAGCCATACAGTAAACAAGAAAAGGTTAGGATGAGCTGTGTAAACCCTAGAAACAAAGAGGAAAGAATAGATCCCAAAGACAGCAAGAAAGAAATGGACTGGCCAAGGCTTGAAACACAAGGAAGGCAAGGCGGAGATGTTAATGAGCATGAACATCGGTAAGGAGCCGTCAGAGGAAAGACAAATACATTAACTCTTAAGAGTTGTTAATGCATTCAATTGGAAACACAATGTAGATACAGACCTTTTCTATCACCTACACTTCAGACAGCCCTGTTTCAAAGAGTCTATTCCCTTTTCCTCTACCAACTACTAAGGGTCCTGGATTTCCAGTACAGGCTTCAATCGCCAATATCCTCTCAGACCTACAGGTAGCCAAAGGAATTTGGGGGAGATGGGCATGACCTCCATATATGCAGATGTGCTACTCATTTTAAATAAATACTTAACTGTCTGAGTACAGGAAAGGAACAAAAAGGATGAAACATGTGGCCAGGTAAAAACTTCTCTATGTGAAAACATCTTAAAGTTAGAATTATAAATCACAAATTTAGATATAGCATGTATGTCTGTATTTTACATGACCAAAAAAAGTTATATAGAGCTCTTACAAGCAATTAAAAATTAAAAATTAAGCACAATTAAAAATTCAAATAGACACTGAGCTACATCCCCAGCAATTTATTTTTTATTTTGAGACAAAAAACAAGGCTTCTCTAAGTCACTAAATTGCCTGGGCTGGGCTCAAACTTGTGATCCTCCTGCCTCAGCTTTCTAGACACCTGGGATTATTATAGGCATGTGCCATGCCACCTCACCTAGCTTACATAGACACTTTTTAAAGCCAACATGAAACAACAAAGATTGCCATATGGTATTCTACAACTATCAATATACTTCTAAGTACAGTGGTACCCCAGTTCACAAACTTAATTCTCTCTACAATTCTGGTTGCAAAAGAATCATGGAATAAATTCTGCAATAAAATCACGACAAGAATTAAGTTTGTGGGCCAGGGATTTAGCTCAGTGGTTCAGTGGCCTGCCTTGTAAGCACAAGGACCCAAGTTCAATCCCCGGTACCAAAAAAATTCAAATAGATTTCACATAACTAGTAATTAATGACACACATATTAAAATCACTAAGTTAAACCAGGAGTGTTGGCACATGTCTGTAATCACAGAACTCTGAGACCCCAAGGCAGGAAAAGAGGAAGTTCTAGCCCATCCTTGGCAATTGGAAACTTTAAGAGACCCTGTCTCAAAATAAACACTAAAAAAGAACTAGGGTTGGAACTAAGTGCAAAGGCCCTGGGTTCAATGCTCACTACCACAAAATGATAATCATAATCATAATAAAATAACACATTACAGTCTTCCAATCAGATTGGAAGACTATTTAAGGGGGCACAGAAAAACAAACGTGTTAGAACATAAGAGGTACAAAAGTGTTTACAACCTTTAACAATACAGTGTAGAATTTAACATATGCAAACTTTGACCTGTTAATTTTACTTTTGTAAAATTACAGGAAACACCCAGGAAACAAAGCACAAGATTTTCCGCATAATGCTATTTAGAAAAATTGTTAAAGAAACTGTATGTACAATAAAATACTACTGCAATTGTTAGAAATGACAGTGTACAGAAAGACATTCATAAGTATCATCAAGTCAAGTAAGCACAGTATAGCCTGGTGATTTAGCTCAGTGGTGCCACCGCCTGCCTCCTAATTACAAGGACCTGAGTTTGATCCCTGGTACAAAAAAACAAAGCAGCACAGTATAAAGTAATAATAGTAATGAAAGTCAGGTGAGATGGTTTCACAGGTGGGCATATAAACCAATACAACCTTCCTGGTGTGTATCAAAATTTTTTTAAAAATTTATTATTCAATCCATCAATGCTATTTCTGTATATTTATTTTAAACAAATAATCAGAAACAAATAAATATTTGGGTTATATAACTATCCAACTCATTATTTCTAATGACAAAAAAAGACTCAAATCTATTTTAAATAATACAGCAAAAGTCCAAATAAATGATATTATGAATGTTTTACAGTCCTAATGTTTTTAAAGGCTAACTTGTTCCAAAGGAAATGCTAATATAAAATCAGGTCTAAAATACAAAACCTAAGTCAGATGATTGTGGCACAGGCCTGTGATCTCAGCACTGTGCGAAGCTGAGGCAGGAGGATGGCTGATTCAAACCCAGCCTGGACAACTTATCCACTTAGCTAAACCCTGTCTCAAAATAGGATTGTGCAGCATGCCCCAAGCCCTAGGTAAAGGGCAGCAGCTTGGAGGAGCAAAGGAAAACACTTAGGGGGCTGAAGCAGGACAGCACAGCAAGAGCCTATTTCAAAAATTAAATTAATTTTGAAAAAGAAATTATATTTTTCACAGACCTTGTTTTTCATTAAGAACAACTGTATCTGTACATGCTAGGCAATGTTAAGCACAACACTATTATCAGTAACCCAGGAGAAGAAAAAATTTAAAGGCTTATCTAAGATTAGTCCCTTCAAGAATAATCTTTAGTTTGCAGAAACTCTTATCATTCAAAAGACAGACTTGCATGTTTATAGCTGGGACTTTTCCTCTGAAAAACTTTCCATAGTATTGAGCTGCTGTAACATACGACGGGCGGGGGGTCCTACACAGCCGTTAAAAAAAGTTCTCTTACAATCTTTCTCTGCAAATTCCTCAGGTTCCTCACTCTGAGCCTTAACTTTTCTAAAACTTTTTCAACTTGTTTGCACCTTTAATTACAACACAGTAATTTATTTCATGCTTCGTTTATTGTCTGTAATCACTGCATTAGAACTACTGCACGGTTAAAACCTCCTTGAATCAATGTATTCATTCTTTCTGTTGGTTTTTGGTGCTGAGGACTGAACCTAGCACCTTATTCATGCTAAGTACCCGCTCTAACACTCAACTATAGATACAATTCCAATACTTGCCAAAACAGCTAATAACAACGACCTTCCTGCACTTTCAGTAAAATACTGAACACCTTGGCTTGGTTAGATCTTTTTAAGGACCTCTCACTTCACGCTGGTAACTTAACTTAGTTATGCCACACGTCCTAGAAACCAAAAGTCTCAAGAAAACTTGAGCATATATCCACACTGCCTCCTCACTATAAAAAATCATTACCAAAACTAGCAATAAATCAAAAGACAAGAGATACTACACGTCAAAATTAGCCAAGCTGTTGAGCGTATAGTCTGTAAAGTCCCATTTTAACAGTGGACGAAGATCATTCTCAAAGACTTACAAAACCATAGGGTTTAGAAGCTGGGAAGCGGCCTCAGGGAAGTTCTCCCCAGCCAATGGCCGAAGTCCGCAGAAACCAGGAACGGGAACGAAAGGAACAAGTCGTCCACGATCTTTCAATAAATATTTACCCTAGCTTGACAGCCCGCCCGCCCCGCCCCCGACTCACAACACCACCCCTTAAGGCCTGAGGCAACGATTGAGCTCAGGTCCCCGGCCCCGCTCTACTGACCCGACCGGCACAGGTGCACACATAGACAGGGCCAAGGGCTGCTCGCGGCACTCACTCCGGCGACTCACCGTCGTATTTGGGGTCCGCGGCCTCAGCGGGGAAGTCGATGGCGGGCGGCGCGGCTACAGCCCCCACCGCATCGCCCTCTGTCTCGCGGTCCCAGGCTCCGGAGCCGCCCCCGAGCATCGCAGGCAGCGAAC
>NW_022900929.1:2192333-2208887 GCF_012274545.1 Fukomys damarensis
GAGTCCTAGGTTGGGAGAGCGCATGGGCGGGTTCTGTGTTTTTGCAGCTCTCCCCCACCACCAAACTGAGTGTCCTCAGACGAGTCATAACGACCACATCTCACGCCAAAACAGTATCAATGTAACAATCGGGTGTCTTCGGGAACTAATTAGAAATGTTTGTTTACCTTTTCCAGGTACAATGACTTTTCATTTCTTTCCAAAGAGAAAAAGAAAAAACATCAGGGGCATCTACAGGACCTGTGATGAGCACTGAACTTATTTTGGTCTATCATTTGATCACAACAAAAATTCAAATTCTACCCTCTTTGCCCTCTGGAGGCAAAGACTTGGTCACGAACGTGAAACTGCTGAAAACAATCCTTAGGTAATCACGGATTAGGCGATACAACTGGGACAATCTTTGGGATATGGGGCAATAAACAGTGAGAAGTGCAAAACTGGTTGAAATTTTTTATTTAAACTATGTCCCATGAAGAGTCATTCTAGGTATGTTCAGCATGATGGAGATGCTTGACGATGTAATTCTCCATGTGACTTCCAAAGGTCAAGGATGTCCCTTCCCATATTTTGCTGATCTTTAGGAAGAGCAACAGTCCTCAACAACATTTTTAGCACTTAACTAACTCCTGACCTGTTAGATACCAAATTTGACAAGTTCATGGTCCCACAACATAGAAGAATGACGTTGTGAACCAAAGGAAGAAGTTATGAGAGTTTTATTAGAAATAAGGAGAGAATAATAACTTTTGAAATTCCACGACGGATTTGAATGGATTGGCCACTGAGGCCCTTTGTAAGAGGTAATTTATACAGCAAAGTTACAATGTGGATACAACATGGATCAAACTACAGTTAACCCATAGGATTATAAATATAGCTGCTTAGCTAATATTGACCCAATAGGGAAACAGGTAATGTAGTAAGGATACATGGAAAGTAACACAGGCATTTTTGGGAAGAGACAGAGGTCCAGATGTTGTGGTCACCCAGCCACCTAGGCAACTGGTGCCTATCTGGACTTAATGGTCTAAGAGGTACTAACTGCAAAAAAACTCAAGATAAGGCTTAGGAAGGCATGTAGGCCTAGCCATTGCATCTTTATCTTGGACCTGACCTTCAGATGTGCCTCTGGCCACAATTCTAATATCTTTATTTTTCACTTCCTTAAGATCCCAGTCCTGTTCTGACTGTATATTAACTTCTCTCTAATTTAGCTGCCTATAATACAGGGACCCGTTTCATGGAAGACAATTTTTCCACAGAAGGGGAGGGGCGTTGTGGGTTTGGGGGTTGGGATGACTCAAAGGTATTTCATTTATTGTGTACTTTATTTCTATTATTATTATATTGTAATTTATAATGAAATAATTATGCAACTCACCATAATGCAGAATCAGTAGGAGACCTGAGCTTGTTTTCCTGTAACTAGATGGTTCCATCTGAGAGCGAGAAGAGACATTGACACCTAAAGTGTGTTATTTATGTCCAGTCTACTCTGAATCTTGATTTGATTACTGACACTGCAGAAAACCCTGTTACACAAAGACAGATAGTATGTGGAAAATGGAAGGAGGCTTTTCAGTGCCATTGTGGCAATCTCAGACTATTCCACTTTCACTTTAATCCAAAATGTATGAAGATTCTAAGTTATCTCAAACGTACTTTCAGGGCATTATCTTAGTCACTTTCTCAACACTGGGACTCAATACCCTACACTAACAAATGAAACCGGGAGAACTTTATTTTGGTTCACATTTTTTAGAGGTTTGGGTCAATAGTTGGCTGGTTCCAGGGCAGAAGTGGGGGAGGGGCTTGATGAGAAAAACTGCCCCCCTCAATGGCAGTTGGGAAGTAGAGATGGAAGGGAGGAACTGGGGAAGGAGATGCACCCTACCAGGTCACACCCCCAGTGAACTACCTCTTCCAACCAGGTGATCAGGCACCAGCTGTGAGGAAGAAGGCCCTCCTTCAGTCTCTTCTAAAAAAAAAAAAAAAAAAAAAGCTCAATTGCCTGGTGTGATTCCATCCTGCACATCTGTTCTCTGCGAGCAGTAGCTGTTTATTTCCATCCCGGTTCTCCCCCACCTGAGTGTATGCCATCACTACGTGGAAGACTGGATGGATATGGACGTGAGTCTCCTGAGGCCCCGGAACTACATTTTCATTGTGAACTGAAGGCCAAAACAGATTGTCACTTTATGGTGGATAATGATGAAAATAAGCATCAGTTGTCATTAAGAACAGTCAGGGGGCCAGGGATTTAGCTCAGTGGTGCTGCCACTGCCTCACAAGCACAAGGACTCGAGTTCGATCCTCAGTACCAAAAAAAAAAAAAAAAAAAAAAAAAAAAACCAAAAATAGAACCCAAAAACAAAAAAAAAAAAAAAAAAAAAAGAAGCCAGATGTAGTGGCGCACATCTGTAATCCCAGCACTCGGGAGGCTGAGGCAGGAGGATCACTGTGAGTTCGAGACCAGCCTGAGCTCCAGATCAGTGAGTTCCAGCTACATAATGAGACACTTGCGCAGGCAATGAATTACAAAGGCAGTCCAAGTAAAGTAACACTAGAAACTGTGAAAATGTCTGTACAGCCAATGGTTTCCCTTGGGGCGGGGGTTGAAATTACACCACCTGTTGCTTTAAGGTGGAAGTGTGGTACAGGGCCTGTGCATATTAGTGGACAGCACTGAGTAGCTATGGAGGAAGATTTAGAATCAGATGTTGAGGAAGAGTTTAAAATAAACGCTTAAGTATATCTGGAAAGCGATCTGTCCCTGGAAGTGGTAGCAAGGTCCGCATAAAAAGGTCAAACTCGGGCCGGGGATTTGGCTCAGTGGTTCTGCCGTCTGCCTTGCAAGCGCAAGGACACGAGCAAGGACCCAAGTTCAATCCCTGGTACCAAAAAACAAAATAAAACAAAACAAACAAACAAAAAGTAAAACTAGGTCCGGCGGACATCTTGTGGTGGTGTCAGATGGAGCCCCCTCAGCCCGGGAGGCGCTGGATGGGGCGGGCGGAGGCCAAGGCAAGGCCAGGCGAGGAGCCCCGCCCTCTGGCCTCTGGCGGTGTCTGAGGGGCTGGGAGCCAGGACCATCCAATCGCGGCCGACGGAGCACATGCGGATACCGAGGGCCTGGACAGCAGGAACCAGGGCGTTGAAGCGGATTAATAAGGAATTTAGAATTTGGCCCGGGATGCTCCAGCACAATGTTCTGCAGATCCAGTTGGGGATGACGTGTTCCACTGGCAAGCCACGATTATGGAACCTAATGACAGCCCATATCAAGGTGGTGTATTCTTTCTGACAATTCATTGTCCTACAGACCACCCCTTCAAACCACGTAGGGTTGCATTTACAACAAGAAGTTATCATTCCAATATAAACAGTAATGGCAGCATTTGTCTCGCTATTCTAAGATCACAGTGGCCTCCTGCTTTATCTATTTCTAAAGTTCTTTTATCCATTTGTTCAGTGCTGTGCGATCCAAACCCAGATGAGTCCCTGGTGCCAGAGATTGCACGGATCTATAAAACAGAGACAAGTACAACAGAATGTCTCGAGAATGGACTCAGAAGTGTGCCATGTGATGCTACCTTAAAATCAGAATAACCTGAATTATAGCTGGAATAAACTTTAAATTGCTGTTCCTTTTTTGATTTTCTTATCCGGCTGCTCCCCTATCAGACCTCATCTATTTTACTTTTATTTTTTGTTTACTTCCCTCCATTCATTCACATGCTCCTCTGAGAAGACTTAAGTACTTCCAGCTTTGGACAATAACTGCTTTTAGAAACTGTAAAATAGATACAAGAGAACAGTTGCCCAAGATTCAGATTTTTTTTAATGGAGCATGTGTATTATGTGGCCAATGTCTTCACTCTGACTTGGTTATGAGACTTAAACCATTCCTCACAGCTCTAACTGCTGAAGAAGTCAGCTGAGGGGGGAAGATGGATGCTTGGTTGTCACAGCGAGGAAGCAGCATTATTTTAGCAGCATTCGTTCCTGTTAAGCTTTCCACTGTTAGAAATTTGAGGTTACATGATATACTTTGTGCTCATAACTGATGTGGCTGGAGAATTAGTATTGAATTTATAGCATCAGCAGAACAGAAAATGTGATGCATTGTATGCATGTCAGTAAAGGAATGATGACCTGTTCTTGTTCTCCGAGAATGGAAACAAACTCAAACACCCTTTGTATTGCAAAATAGGGTCGCAAAACATTTTGTGATTTTAATTGAAATTGTTAGGAGGCTTGGAGCTATTAGTTAATCTATCTTCCAATACACTGTTTAATATAGCACTGAGTAAACAATGCAAGTTGCCAATGGATGAGTGATCAACTAATAGCTCTGCTAGTAATTGATTTCTCTTCAATAAAGTTGCATAAACCAAACAAAAGTAAAACTAGTCGATGATGACAATGATGATAAGAGAAAGTACCAGGGAAGAAATTGATACAAGATACTCCAGCCAAAAATGCACAAAAAACAATCCAGAATGGAAAAGACACAACCATCAACACCAAGATCAAAAGGCCAAGAATACCTCAAAAAACAAGAAAAGACTCATTAAACACCCAAAGGACCTAGTTCTGTAGAAGATATTAAAGCAAAAATGCAAGCAAGTATAGAAAAGGATGGTTCTCTTCCCAAAGTGAAAGCCAATTTCATCAAATATGTGAAGAATTGCTTCCAGATGACTGACCAGGAGGCTGTTCAAGATATCTGGCAGTGGAGGAAGTCTCTTTAAGAAAACAATTTAAACAGTTTGTTAAATTTTTCTGTTTTATTTCACTGCTGTAACAGTTGATATCTGGCTATTCTTTTTATAATGCAAAGTGAGAACTTTCCCTATCACGTTTGATAAAAGTTGTCCAGCCAGCTTCCACTGCCAAGAATGAGTTGTCAAAAATGCCTGTTTAGTTTTTAAAGATGGAACTCCATGCTTTGCTTGGTTTTTGGTATGTATGGAATATTATGATAAAACATAGTAGTTGTGCTGGTCAGACATGGAGATGGTGGGGAGACAAAAATGTACATTTGAAATAAATTCAGTATTTTAATTTCCAAAAAAAAACTCTGTTAATGTTTGAAACATGTCCAAAATTGCAATGTTCACTTATCACCCACAGAATTCCAGTTTGGCTTTGAAGGTAGTCACTTTATCTGCTGACTTGAACAGCTAACATTCTCCCCTGAGGTGACAAATTGAGTTTGTTGAGCAGTGTTATGATTTAGATCTAGACTGTCTTCCAAAGGATTCATATGTTCAGAGGTGGGGATTTGGGGGTGGTGGTGATTGGACTATAGGAGTGCTATAGCTCACTTCTTGTTAGGAAGTGAGGTCTGGTTAGAAGAGGCAGGTCATTGGATGCATGACTCTATCTCCTCCCACCCCTCTTTCCTGGCCACTATGACACGAGCAGCTTTTCTCTGCCAAATCCTTCTACCATGACTTTCTGGCCTTGGAACCAAACTAAACAAAGAAAACAAAAAACAGCCCGCCCAGTAACAAGTAATAAAAAACCTGTCAACTAAGAAAAGCCAGGACCTATTAGATTCACTGCTGAAGTCTACAAGACCTTTAGGGATGTTATAACACCAATATTTCTCAAACACTTAAATAAAATTGAAAGGAGAAGAGTACTTCCGAACTCATTTCTGGAAGACAGTATCACTTTAATCCCAAAACATAAAAAAAAACCAACTAAAAAAGAAAGCTACAGACTAATTTCCATAATGAACATAGATGCAAAAATTCTCAATAAGATATTGGCAAATAGAATGCAACATACCATCAGAGAGATCACACATTGTGACCAGGTACGATTCATCCCAGGATTCATGGATGATTCAGCATATGCAAATCAATAAATACAATGTACCACATAAACAGAAGCAAAGGCAAAAACACATGATCAAGGGCTGGGAATTTAGCTCAGTGGCACCATACCTGCTTCACAAGCACAAGGTCCTGAGTTTGATCCCTGCTACGAAACATACAAAAACAAAAAAACACATGATCAAACCAATAGATGAAGAAAATGCTTTTGACAAAAAATTAACACCCATTCATGATAAAGAAAAACCATGAGGAATATAGGAATATAAGACCTTACCTGAATCTAATAAAAGCTGTTCATGAAAAGCCAATGGCAAACCATCATTAAATGAGGAAAAGCTGAACACTTTCCCTCTAAAATCAATAACAAGCCAAGACAAAAATGTCCACTATCACCATTCCTGTTCAACTTAGTACTTGAAACATTAGCCAGAGCAATCAAGTAAGAAAAAGAAATCAAAGGGATATTTATAGGAAAGGAAGAAATCAAACAATCAGTATTTGCAGATGACATGATCCTCTGTACAGAAGATCCAAAAATTCCACCAAAATACTCTTAAAATTAATAAAATTTCAGCAATGTGCAGGATACAAAATCAATACATAAAAACCAATAGCATTTCTGAACACCAATAATGAACTCATTGAGAAGGAAATTAGAAAAACAATACCATTCACAATTGCACCAAGAAAATTTAAATATCTAGGAATTAACTTAACCAAGGAACTAAAAACCCCTATGATAAAAACTACAGTATTCTGAAAAAGAAAATGGAAGAGGACATCAGAAAATGGAAAGATATCCTCGTTCCTGGAGAGGCAGAACAAATATAGTCAAAATGGTCATATTTCCAAAACTAATATACAGATTTAATGCAATCTCAATCAAAATACCTACAGCCTTCCTCAGAGAACTACAGAAAACAATACTAAAATTCATATAGAACCAGAAGAGACCCAAGTAACAAAAGCAATCTTGAGCAACAACACCTGACTTCAAGTTATACTATAAAGCTTCAGTGATAAAAACAGCATGGCATTGGCACAAAAACAGATAAGTGGATCAATGGAATAAAAGAAAGGATGCAGAAACAACCCCAAACACATTCAGTTATTGATCTTTGACAAATTGGCCAAGAACATACATTGAGGAAAGATAATCTCTGGGAAAACTGGCTATTGAATCTACATCCATATCTCTCACTATTAAACTAAAAAAGGATCAAAGATCTAAATATTAAAACAGAAACAACCTATAGGGAAATAAAATAGGTAAAACTCAAAGTCACAGGTGGAGGCAAGGACTTTCTGAACAGGACTCCAACTGCACAAGAAATAACATCAAGAATCAACAAATGGGATTAGATCTAATTTAAAAGCTTTTGCACAGCGAAGGAAACAATCGACAGAGTGAAGAGAAAACCTACAGAAAAGGAAAACAATTTTGCCAGCTATTTCTCAGGCAGAGGACTACTATCCAGAATGTATTAAAAATTCAAAACATTAGACCCCCTAAAATAAAAGATGCAATAAAAAAATGGGCAAGTGAAATGAATAGACATTTCTCAGAAGTACAAATGACCAATAAATACATTTTAAAAAGTTAAACGTTGATGGCCATTAGAAAAATACATATGAAAAACAAAATTAATATTTCTTCTTATACAAGAAAAAATGGCAATAATTAAGAAATAATGATAATTGGGCTTGGGATTTAGCTCAGTGATGCCATTGCTTGCCTCACAAGTGCAAGGTTCTGAATTTGATCCCCGGTATGAAAACAAAGGAGGGGAGGCTGGGATTTAGCTCAGTGGTTCCGGCGCCTGCCTTGCAAGTGCAAAGACAGGAGTTTGATCTCTGGTACCCACCCCAAAAAAGGAAGAAAGAAAATGATAAATACTGGAGAGGCTATGGGGGAAAATAAAAACTTCTACATCATTAGTGGGAATATAAATTAGTACAACCACTATGGAAATCAGTATGGAGATTCCTCAAGAAACTAAAATTAGGAATTCCATTTGACCCAGCTATTCCCCTAAGGTATCCTCCCCAAAAGAGCTAAATACATCATATTACAGCTATACCTGTGTATACAATTCATAATAGCTAAATCCTGGAAGTAGCCTAAATGTCCATCAACAGACAAGTGGACAAAGAAAATGTGGTGTCTATACATAATGGAATAATACTTGGCTATAAAGGGACATTTGTAGGAAAATGGATATACCCAGAAAACATAATGTTAAATGAAATAAATAAGACACACAAGCTTAAATACCACATATTTTCTCTCATTTGGGTAATACAATGTACAAAAATGAACAAAATAAAATATTGATACAAGGAATAAGGGAGATAGATCTTTTGCAAATGAGAAGGCATCTGAGAGACTGAGGGTGAAGAGAAGGGGGAAAAGGGAAGGGATTAAAATGACTTCAGATGCATCCTCCTGACAGTGAATGTAACCATTTTATGTCACATATATGAACTAAAGTAATAAAAACAGTAATGAAAATGGAAAAAGGGAATCTAGAGACAGAGGGAGGTGAGAGGATAGAAGAAGGGGAATAAAAAGCATCAAGATATGCTGGGCATGGTAGCACACACGTGTAATCCCTGCACTCAGGAAGCTGAGGCAGGAGTATTGCCACAAGTTTGCAGCTACCCTGGGCTACATAGCGAATTGAAGGACAGTCTCACCTACATAGTGAGACCCTGTCTCAAAAATAGAATTTTTTTTAAATAAAGAAAAGAAGAGAAAAACATATGTTACACCTACCTACTTCTTAAGATAAATGGAAACTTCATATATTGCAAACATGTACTAATAAAATAAAAATGACCCCAGCTTCTGGACTAAGCCTGTGAAAGCTCTGCATGATAAGATGCAAACTACCTCTGGGAACTCACTTGCTCAAATCCAAACTCTGGGGTGTTGCTTGTACAGACTTTTCTCTGTCCATCCCCGCCCCAGGCCTTTCTCCTAATGCCTTGGACCTTGCTTGGTCCTTCACATTACATATCCTCATTTGACCTCTGCTAAGCTCTTCAACTCTGCCACAAATCCAAATACCCTTGCCAACATGAATTTTATGCCTTCTCCCAGGTTACTGTATGCCTGCTCTCCTTTGAACTCATTAGACTGCTGACATTTAACCACACAGTGCTTCTGTCTGTGCCCTCAAATGTAACTATGTAACTGTCCTTTCCCAACATGACAGTTAGCTCTCCTCACTTGGTGCATTACAAAAAACTGCACATTAGAAGGCACTCAATAAACACAGTATTGCTTTAAAGTGTAAGAGAAACCTCCAGAGCAGTTCATGTGACTGAAAAACTAACCAGTGATCTACATTTAGAAAGGTGTCTCACTTCTGTTATAAGAGAAGACATGTGTTTTCTGCATCCATCTCTTCACAGAGTGGCAGAAATGGATGTGAGCTAAGGGTCTGTACAGTGGTACCTTGGTTCATGAATTTAATTCTTTCCATGATTCTGGTTGCAGAATCCATTTGTGAACCGAGGTACCACTGTACTTTACTGTGACCGATAGTTTAAATCACATCCTGCAAAATGTTTTTAGTTCAGACTACATTTCTTTGCCAGTCAGCATTTCTTTATGTTGATACAGTGCTTAGATTCACATTCAGAAGCATCCTCTTTGACCTGAACAGTGAAACCAGAAAATAATCCAGTCAAGGGAGCCACTCCACCCATGAATATACTGACACAAAATGATCGATTCAGTTTTCCCAATAGGTAATCACTTAAACACTTGAACAGTTCTGCAGCTATGGTGTTAGTTGGCAACAAAAGTCCACATAACATATCATCCTGCACACCTCCATGTATGTATGTATGTATGTATGTATATATATATATATATATATATATATATATATATCACAAAAACAAGCATTGTTGCCTTGTTGTCAACATCAGTATACTCATCAATCTGGATTGTATACCACAGTGACTCATTAATCCTAAAAAATATGCCTCCATATCCTATGCTAGCTCATCAATTCATCTAATCATGGTACTTGTAGAATGTGTACTGCCTTTTGAACTGCAGCTACTCCTAAAAGTTCACAGCCAACATCCTTAGCAGCAGTCCAGATCAACTCTTCACCAATAGTAGAGAGCTTCTTAGTTTTAGCACTGTGGTTAGCCTCTAAGAATGATGCTTTCAGAGAAGACACAATTGATGAAGTGGTGGCCTACAGTAATTCTGTTCTTCACATTCACTTTTCTTTTGAAAAACTCCAAAAGCTTGTCTTTTAATGTAATGTGTTTGGTCTCCATGTGGCAAAGCAGTTTTGAAGGCTTCATGCCTTCTTTGGACAACTGGTCACCACATAATATACAAAGCCAATCTGGAGAATGTGAATCACCTATTGCAATAAAGTTGTTATGTCAATAGGAAGCTTGGTATCTTCTTTTAAGTGCAGCTTCCTTTTGTTGGCAGTATTAGAGTCTTCTGCTGTCTCATCATTGGGTCTTCATTTTAAAAAAGCTCTCCAGTGATGTTTTGTTTCTTACTCATTTTGGCAAGGGTTAGCTTGTACGCTTACCAAAACTGTGATTGATACCAGTGGACAGGGTGAGAAAAAGGCACAGATAAAAGTGGTAAATAAAATAATGGGCAGGTCATGCTCTGATTTAAAGCCTGTCACCTTATGCAGCTATACAATTGAAGTACATCAACTCAGTTGGCACTATGAAGTCTGCCACTAGGTGCAGTTTAATTGTCATTTGATACTCACTGATAGAGTTGTGTTATGAGTCTACAAGATTCTTTATGGCCTCTGTGAAGTCAAACCTTTCTGCTAGTGTTAATCTGTATTTGAAGCTGTTTGTAGTCAGGGTTTGCAAGGGAATAGATTTAATACAGAACACATAATTTATATGATTATTTTATAATATTCAACCAAAAGGTCAAATGCAGAGGAGTGCAAGAGATCTGTCTGCACAGTAGAGACCCTAAGAATCCAGCCAAGGCCCTGGATTCCACAGCAATGTCTTGCACAAGTTCAACTGAAGGCCTACAGTCCAAGGCAATGTCTTATCCAAGTCCATATGGAGGATTT
This sequence comes from Fukomys damarensis, assembly GCF_012274545.1. Classification (NCBI taxonomy): domain Eukaryota; kingdom Metazoa; phylum Chordata; class Mammalia; order Rodentia; family Bathyergidae; genus Fukomys; species Fukomys damarensis. The sequence continues at coordinate 2,203,273 of NW_022900929.1, forward strand.
GCACCAGGAAGGCCAAAAGCTAGTGGTGGAACTAGAAAGCTTGTGCTGGCAGGGTGAAGGAGTTGTGCCATCAGGCTGAGGGATCTACACTGGAATCAGGAAGTGATGCTCATGGTGAAGATCAGAGCTCCCCTGATGAGAATAGAAGCCATCCCAGTGATAGTGAGGACCCGAGCTCGTCCTCTGATAAGAACAGCCAGGTTCACATCAAGAAAAAACATGGAAAACTTCTCCAAGAAAATCAACAGCAAAGATCTTCCCCTCCAGTTCTCTTTTTATGCCACTGGCAACAATTCTCAGGTGGCTCTTCCACACCTAGAACCACGCCGATTCAGTTCAACTGGGTGTTCCACGTTGACCATTAGTTAATCCACTACAAGCTGCTCCCCAGTGCTAGCATCAACACCTCAGCTCCACCTCAGATCACCAGGCATTGGGTTCTCATAAGGAGCTTTCAACCTAGATCCCTCATATCACAATAGAATTCCTGCTCCTATGAGACTCTATTTCTACAGCTGATCTGACAGGAAGTGAAGCCTAGGAGCTGAAAATACAGATAACAAATAACAAATACTGGAGGAGATGTGGAGGGAAAAAGGAACCCTTCTCCACTGCTGCTGGGAAAGTAGACTGTACAACCACTGTGAAATTCTGTGTGGACATTCCTCAAAAAATTAGGATTAGAGGTCCCATTTGACCCAGCTATTCACTTTCTGTGTATGTTCCTGAAAGAATTAAAAGCATCATACCACAGCAATATATGTGCACCCATCTTTATAGCAGCAGTTTGTAATAGCTAAATCTTGGAAACAGCCCAAATGCTCATCAACTGATGACTAGATAAAGATGTGGCTTTTAAAAATAAATGGAGTACTACTCAGCCATAAAGAATGCTAAGCTAGAGATATTTATAGTTAAATGGATGCAACTTGAGACTATACTCTTAAGTAAAATAAATAGGACATACATATGTAAATACCAAATTGTTTCTCTGGTATGAGAAACTGAAAGTGTAAATGAGGATCAAAATATATAATAGATATTGTGAAATAGGAAGAAAAGGTTAAAAGGGGAAGGAGAACTGGGGGGTGGGGAGGAAAGAAGGGAAAAGAAAAATGAGAAAGAAGGAAAAAATGGAAACAATGCTTTTGTAAATAGGGAGGGGTGGAGGAGTGGAAGGGAGGAAAGGGGAATGGGAAAAAAGAAGAACCAAGATATATCATGTAAAGGTACAAATTCCCAATGATAAATGCAATCACAATGTATACCTAATGTGTACCAATAAACTTAATGAAAAAAGCACAAAAAATAAATAGAAGCAAACCTTCTAGAAGACAATAGGCAACTTTTACTAAAAGCTTTTCAATAGGCTTTCCTTTTCACCTACATACAGGAGTATATCCAGAGAAAGTAATAAGAGTGGTAGATAAAGATGAATCTATAAGAATGTTCATCAAAGTGTAGTTTATTATATAGCAATGAAATGAATCCAAATTGCAAATTGAAAAGTAGTTACAATATACTGGTGCAATGAAATTTTACGTAGCTGTTAGTAAAACTGAAAAACAAACACATTCCTCTACTGGCTTCCATGATATTATATTCTTCTGGGTTTTTTCTATTTTATTGGTCCTCCATTTCAGTATCCCTTACAGAATCCTCCTTTTCCAAATGTATAAATTCTGTAACATTCTGGTTATCTCTCTCCAAATTCTCTCAGGAGAGAACCATGTACATTGCTCTCATTTAGAATACCAATCTACAAGCTTGCCTCCCTCAAATGTATATCTATACCACAGGCTTATTTTGGATGCCTAAAAAAAATCTCAAATTTGTAAAATAATTCTTGATCTTAGCTCCTAAAGCTTGTGTTGTTATTCCTCTTCATCCATGTAAGTGGCACACAATCCACCCATTTGTCCAGTCTTAAAAACATGTATGTCAACATTCACCTAGAATATATCTAGTATATTGGTCAGCTTTCCAATTGCCACAACAAATTAATCTCACTTGCCCTATGATTTCAGTCCATGCTTGGCTGGCTTCACTGCTGTTGGTCTAAAGCAAAGCAAGATACCATGGCAGAAGGGCTGCAGATGAACTAAGTTACTCGCTTCATGGCAGCAGGGCAGCAGAGCATACAAAAGAGTGTTAGAGAGAGATATCCTCTGAAAGCATGCCCTCAGAGACCCAGTGCCTCCAAATGGGCCCCACATTTTAACAGCACATACAGCTACAGTAAAGTAATGGTTTATATCTGGATATTCCTTAAAAGCCTCCTCTGCTCATAAACAGGGGTTTTGTAGGTGACTTGACTATGAAGGTTTTTTTTAGTTGACTTGGCGTTAGGAGTGGTGTCTGGTCAGAAGCAGGTCACTGGGGGCATGGCCTGGAAGGTTTTATCTCCTTGTCTCCTCCTTTCACTTGCTCTCTGCTTCTTGGCTGCTATGAAGTGAGCGGCTTTTCCTTCACGATATCCTCTGCCATATCACCATGCATTGGTGCCAGCCAACTATGGACTGAAATTGAGACTGACCTGGAACTCACTATGTAGCCCAGGCTGGTCTCGAACTCACAGCGATCCTCCTGCCTCAGCCTCCCGAGTGCTGGGATTACAGGCATGCACCACCACGCCCGGCAAGCCTCACTTTCTTAAATTGTGAGTGTTAGGTATTTTGTCCCAGCAACAAGAAAGGGGATTAAGACAGCTGTGAACATCAGTGTATTAATCCATTGATGATTATAGTGTCTCCATGATCTAGACTGCAGGAATCTAGATCTAGTCAAGTTGAAAATTGACATTAACTTCCCGAACGCTACCCCTTGTCAGCTTGGCACCTAATCACATCTCATTAAACCATACTTAACCTCTTAATAAACACAATAACAAGTTAATAATTCCTCCTATCATGATACAGCAATCCTGTGCACAACTGAAAAAGCAATAATCCATTCCCTTATATCACAACAGTTCCAGCAAAAGTTCAAGTCCAGTGTTTCCCCTGAAACTTGAAGAAGACTTTTAGCTCTGAATTCCAACAAAATTAAAAAAACAAATTGCATATTCTTAATATATAACAGCACATGGTGAACATTCCCATTCCAAAAAGAGAGGAATAGAGGGATAGAAAAAAATTAGACCAGAGCCAGGCACTGTGGTGCACACCTGTAATCCTTGCACTTGAGATGCTTACACAGAAGAATCACTAAGTTTGAGGCCAACCTGGGCTGTACAGTGATTTCAAGGCCATCCTGAACTACACTGTGAAATCCTGTCTCAACAAAACAAAACAAAAATAAATAAAAAAGAATTGGACTAAAGCAATACTGAAATCCTGTAGGGTATACATTAAGACCTGTAGCTCCATGTTGGGTATGTGAGGCATATGGTGGTAAGGAGTGAGTTCCAGATGGCTTGGGCAGCCCTACCCCTATGCCCTTGCTAGTTGCAGATCACACTCCCTTGCCCTTGGGCAGGCTCCATGCAATGCCTGTGGCCTTCCTAAGCAGATGCTCCATGTTCCTGGTATGTGCAACTTTCTGGGGTCTTCAATGCACTTTGGCTTCTTTTCCACAGCTTCATACATTGCTCTTTCAGGAGCTCCTGGTAGGGACTCTGATCCTTTCAAACATTTTTGCTAGGCCTCTCAAGTTTTCTGTTGAAATTTGGTTGGAAACCACCCTGACCCCACATCTGTTACACTTTGCATGCCACTAAAAATAGTATTATGTGGTGGATTCTAAGGTCTATCCCCAACTCAAAGAGTAGCTAGGACTCTGAGGACTATGGCTTTAGTGGTTTCTGAATGACTGGATGGCTGAGCACAATGAAATGAATAGAAGGGAACCAATTTCTTAGATGGCCTTTCTATAGCAGGGGACCTAGGGGCTCTTTTCTCAAATTGAAGTTGTAATGGGTGGGATCTTGCTGATTCCTGAGAAACCCTCAAGGCAAAGTTCTTCTTGTCCTGATTCAAAGTACTAATGGCAATAATCTCTTCAGCAACTAATTTCCTTTGACTCCAACTTTACGCATGCTTCTTTTCTGACCAAAATTTGTTTTCACATTCTTCTGTTCTGTATTTTATTCCCAGATCTAACCATTCTGCCATAGCCAGAATGCTGAAATGCCCTTGAAATTTTCTCCACCAGATTACCTTTAAATCTGGCCTCATATAAAGACTTAGGATATGTACAAAATGTAGGCAAACATTTTGCCAGAGTTTAACATGCATGGCCTCCATTCTAATTCATAAGTGAGACTCCATGAGCTAGACATTATTGTCACATTCCTATCAGGATTCTGGTCTTCTGATCTCCTACCAGAATTACCCATCAATCTCTGCTTTAGCATTCTAGGTTTCTCTAGCCCACATCACCAAACCTTTCTAAACTCCAACCGCAAGCCAGTTCTAACGGCTTCATGTGGTTCATGAACCACATGGTGAAGTATAGTCACAGTAATGACCTCATTTCTCTGGTACTTTCTCATTTGGTTAGCTCCCCTCCTTTTTAGAACAAACTATCTAACACTCAGAGTTTAAAGGAGGAAATGGTTTATTTGCTTCACTACTTCAGAGGTTTTCTGTCTGTATTTGACTGGTTCCATTGCTGTGGGTTCCATTGCATCTGAGGTGATGCAAAAAAAAAAAAATCATTGCAGAAATGAATGGTGGAAGAAACCTGCTCACCTAGTGGCAGCTGAGAATCAGAGCACAAGTGAAGAGCATGAATGAGAGATTTACCATTCAAAGGCATACTCCATTGACCCACCTATCCTAGTAGCTATGAGCATTAATGGATTAGTCCACCCCATGATCTAATTACCTCTCCAGGAGCCTTTAATCCAATCAAATTGACAAAACTAACTCACACATCTATGCTGTCTGCAAATTAACATGTTAAACACAACATATAATCATACAATCTTTTTTTTCTTTTTATTGAGTTTATTGGTACAATCTAGGTATACAGCACAGTTACATTCATCATTGGGATTCTGTACCTTTACATAATAGGTCTTGATGCTCATTTTTTCCCCTTGTCCCTGCCCTCCCTTCACCCCCTCCTCCCCTCCCCATTTACACTCACTTTATTTCCATTTTTTCAGTTTCTCATATATATTTTTCCTCTCCCTTATTACTTTTCCCCCACCCTTCCCACTTTCCCTACACCTTTAGCCCTTTCATCATTGGGATTCTGTACCTTTACATAATAGGTCTTGATGCTCATTTTTTCCCCTTGTCCCTGCCCTCCCTTCACCCCCTCCTCCCCTCCCCATTTACACTCACTTTATTTCCATTTTTTCAGTTTCTCATATATATTTTTCCTCTCCCTTATTACTTTTCCCCCACCCTTCCCACTTTCCCTACACCTTTAGCCCTTTACTTCCTATTTCACATTATTAATTTTGTCATTAGGATCCTGTGTACTATTATAATTTTTCACACCAAAGAAACTATTTGGTATTTCAGTTAAAGAAATCTCTGTATGAACATTAAAAATAGGGAATCCTAAAATAAAACTAAAAAGGAAAGTAAAAGAGAAAAGGCAATGTTGTAACATTAAAATAATCCTTAATTCTGGAGATGAAAATGGTCCCTTAACATATTTAA
>NW_022900929.1:2210356-2235677 GCF_012274545.1 Fukomys damarensis
TTTGTTTCTTTTCTCTTACTGCTTGTAGTATTTTGTTCTTCTGTTGGGTTTCTGGGATCTTGATTATTATATGTCTAGGTGTAGATTTTTTTTTATTGTAGCTAGTTGGGGTCCTATATGCCTCAGTTATCTGAATGTCAAATTCTTCCCCTCTGTTTGGGAAGTTTTCTATCATTAATTCTGCGAACAGCTTTTTTAAGTCATTTGTATTTTCTCCTGCTACTTCATGTATTCCTATCAGTCTTATGTTATTCTTCTTTGCATCATCTAGGAGTTGTTGGATCGATTTCTCATGATCCCTTACTGTTTTTAAGAGATCTCTCTTTTCATGGTCACTGACTGCAATCTTATCATCTATATCAGAGAGTCTATCTTTGCATTCTTTTATTCTGTTGTGTACACATTCTATGGAGTGTTTAATCTCCTGGATATCTGTTTGAATCTATTTTATGGATTCCATTTCTTTCTTATGCTGGGCCTTCATGGCTTCTATCATAGTCCTGAGCTCATCTATGTTTTTTGTCAGTTTCTGCTCTAGAGTCTCGAATTGCGACTTCCATTTTGCTCACTATCTCTGTGGTTATCTGGGAAATTATTTCTGTTTTGAATTTTTCTAGAGCCCATTTGATCTGTTTTGTTACTTCCTGTGCTTTGAGTTCAGGGTATCCTGGTGGTTTTCTATCGGCCTTTTCATCCTCATTTGCCCTACTGTTTGCCATTGGTGAACTGGAAGTCTGTCCTTGTGTCTTGCTTAAGTGTTTTCTCATTTCTATTTTTGTTGTCAGACTGTCCTTGGTTTAATCTCTAGATTATCACCCAAATCTTCCTGATATAGTTGTGCCCTACCTTCTGTGTCTCTAACAATCCACAGACATTCTCATTTTCATAACATCAGAGAAAGCAGCTCAGCAAATCAACTGCAATGCTTTATCCCAACTGATACAATGAGCAGCACATTAAGATCAAGCACAACTTGGACACTGACCACATGTGGTAGTCACTAGTCTATCACCCTTAAATCATTTGAATTAAATTGAAATCAAGAAGCAGTCCAGAACATGTCTGCAGTAAACAAAATTTCAACATAGTGTATTTACCATTTAATGACTCAGACAGAGCGAGGATGCAAGACCCCTGGTCTCAGTTAGCTGATGGCTGAACCCCATGATGCTGACTGACCTCGGGCTGCAAAGCCCAGATTGAGTTCCCCAACCTTCTGAATGGTTGAACTCTGCAACGTTCTATTACAGGTTTCCCACACCCTTTCTTTAAAGATGTTCAAAGTTGGGAACTCAGAAAAATACCGTTGATGACCACCTCTGCCTCTGCAGAGTGGGTCCAAAGACTGGCACAGTCAGGAGGTCTGACAGTGCATGGGGGGGGCTTATGGGGGTTCAGGGGCACCCTTCCTGGTGCTTGAGCGATGGGGGCTGGGGCAGGAGAAAGCGTGGCTCTCCTTCCTACAGTGAATCGGCACTGGAGCGATGGCACCTCTAATCATACAATCTTAAACATGCATTTATCCAAAGAAAAACCCAACTGGCCAGTAATCACAGGAAAAGATGCATACATATGACTGGTTATAAGTAAAGGCAAATTAAACAATGAAATATTTCCAAATGACTTATTTGCAAAATTTAAATTTCTTATATCAAGTGTTGGTGAGGATAAGGAAAAATATTATACAGAGTTAAGTAGCAATTTCGCACACCAGACACAGTGGTGCAAGCCAGTTGTCTTAGTTTCTTTTTCATTGCTGGGACAAAATATTTGACAACCACAAGTTAAAGGAGGAAAGATTTATTTTAGTTCAGTTTGTAGAGGTTTCAGTCCACAGTCAGCTGGCTCCAAGGCAGGGCAACATGGCAGAGGGGAAACAGTCTGTTGGATTGAAGGCAAGAAGCATCAAGCAAAGAGGAGAGCCTTCCTTTCCTCTTTTATTCCTATTGATTGGTACAGCTACAAGCCTATTGGTTGGTGCCCCTCAAACCCAGGACAGGCCTTCCCATTATCTACAACCAGAACTATGCTAAACCAATAAGTGGACTAATCTAGTTATCACACCCATATCCAGTATCACACACCCATGATGCAGCTACCTCCCAAAAGCCCCACTTAAGATTACATGAGGCCTGGAGGAGGGTGATCTAGATATAAAACATAAGGCCTGTAATATAAACTACTCTGAAGCTGAGGTAGGAGGGTCACACATTTGCGAGACTAACACTTAGGAAGACTCTGTTTCAAACTAAAATAAACAAAAGGTATGGAGATGTATCTCAGTGCTAGAGCACATGCTGGTTCGATCCTCAGCACTGAAAAAAAAAAAAATCTCTCCTTGACCTATCTCTAGTAAGGATCCTCTGAACTCTTTTAAGCTAGGCCTTGGTTTTTGGACTTCCATATTCATCTCTGCATTGTTCAGTTTTAGAAAGAATCCTAAGCCCAGCTTGGTGTCATGCATCTGTATTCCCAGCAGGAAGGTCACTTGAGTTTGAGAACTCAAGTCTGGGCCACACAGCTGGACCCCATCTCAGTGTTGGACAGGAGAACCCTGATAAGTCACTGTAGCCTGAATCACCCATCATTAATATCTGATAGAGTTAGTCCTCTATCACTATCCCTTAAGTATAATTTGATCACTTTGGCTTGCCTTCAGGAAGAATTGTGTCAAGGGAGTTTGGCAAAAATTTTCTCCCTTACCCCTGATGTTTCTTCTTAGTAATTTTCTGTCCAGAGGCACTCACTACCACTACTGTTGGCTATAAATCCCTACTTTTATGCTTGTCTTCAGAGTTGAATCTGATCCCTTCTACTCCTACAAAATGTCATTTTAGTAAACTTACCCCTTGAATAAAGTCATTCTTATCAACTTTCACAAGTATTGTGAATTTTTTTATCATGTGCCTAAGATCAGTAATTCCCTTCTAGATTCCCTTTCTTGACTCTCCTATATGTGCTTGGGGATGTGTTTATGAGGGCATTTATCACATTGTAATAACAAATTTAGCAATGACCTACCTAATATCCATTAGTAGACAAGGGATAAACAAACATAATACATGCAAAAGAACATTACAGACCCGTTAGAATGAGTCAACTATTCCACATAAGTTGTCAGTGGCACTGAATCAACAGAGTGAAAACCCTAAATTACAGAAGGCAATAATATTAAGATAATTGTTAATGAGCATTATGTATGCTTCACTCCCCCACCCTAAGTGTTTTTACAACTGTTAACTCATTCAGTCCTCGTAACAAACATACTAAGTGGATGCCGTAATTATCTTATTTTATAAATGAGAACACACAGGCAAAGAAAGCTTTTTAAATACCTCAGCCAAGGTCATATAAATTAAAGACAATACAGCCAGCAATTTTCTCATATATAATCTATTCATTCATATTATATATATGATACGTGATTTTTGATACATGACTTCTTACATAACTCAGTTTTGCCTTCAACTCACTATGTAGACCGGATTGGTCTTGATCTTGCTATAATCCTCCTCTATCTCAGCCTCCCCCGTGCTGGGATTATAGGAATGTGTCACCACATCTGGGTTCTTATCTGTATATTTTATAATATATTTGTTAAATTATACTTTTTTGAAATTAAATAATCACTCTTTATTCAAAATAAGTCCTCTTTCTTACAGGGAAACTATGAAAGTAAGCTCTGCCCCTTGGCCTCTGTGACACATTCAGAATATATTCATTTTAAAAAGAATGATTTGTAGATTACTAAACAAATCTAGAACTTCAACATACATTGTTTCTTTGGAAATACAGACTAAAAGGAATACTTCTCCTCAAAAAGTTGCAAGTTTTCTAAGGCTCAGAAAGTGTTCCTTCCAAGGCTCATTTTAGCAAATCCTCCCCATCCTTAAACTGAAGAGCTGTGTCCCCTGAGAAAGGGCTCTTCCCCACTGCCCACTATACCAGCATCAGCATCCCCAGAGAGGCATAGCTCCTTTCGTCCCCTTGCCACAGCCCCTGGAGGAAGGAACCCCCTGCCTGCCTACCTGGACTCCCTTGGCTCAGCTGTGCCAAAGTGGAGGGGAAGCCTCCTTAGCAGCCAAAGTGCTCAAGTATTACATTTTCCAGTGTTCTCCAGACCCACAATGTGCTCAGAGCCAAAGCTCTACCTGCAGGCTTCTAGGAAAGGCTTCTGCCGATGGCTCTGCATGCTGGTCAGATGGAATCCACAGCTCTGAAGGCTTGCAACCACCACTTCATGTGGCTTTTGTGCTGGCTGGTTTCTAAATTCAACAGTCACACAAAATACAGTAGGTCAGTGAAAAACTGAGAAGAATAAGGCCCAAAGCCTTTTCAAGCCTCCCCCTCCTTACCCACAATACACAGACACACAAGAAAGAACTCTCTCCTTATAAATTCATCTGAGAGGCTGAGGCCTCCAGGGATTCTTCCACCTCCAGGGCACAGCAACTGCATACTTCCAGATGCTTTCTTCAGATTGCAGTTCAGTGGGGCTCTTCTCCAGAGGGGGCCAACGGGGTGTTCTTGGCAGAGCTGCTGGGGTTCTCTGAGGGTGGGTTGGGAGGTGTCTGAGGCATGCCAGCTCTCTCCATCGCACATTCTCAAGCACAGTCTTGTATGCCTGCCAGGCTGCCATAGTCAGCTCAACCATCTTGTAGAACTGGTCCTGAGCCCCATCACCCCATCATAGCTGAAGATCCCCACAACACTGACCGGAACTGTTTTGTTCAAACTGTGCCTCAGAGCCTTATGATTGAGAGCAAACACAAAGGGAACGTTCTACACACAGGCATAATCAATAATGGTGTGCAGAGTATTGTCTAGGCCACCTTTCGACTGTATCTTCTCACTGTTGGGAGAAATGATGATGCATTTTAGCTTCTTGAGCTTTAGATGTTTAAGAACTTCTCTCAGCCCCAGCACAAGCCGGAGTTTGGTCTTAGCCTTGACAGGATCCTGTTGGTACATATGGTCTTGGATGCAGACCAGTTTCTTGAGTAGGTCCATGATACAGGATCCACTTCTTTGCTGAGCACCTGACTGCAGTAATCCCTGTGGGTCTTGGGGAAGCTGGCTTGGTTGGCCACAGGCTGGCAGGCCTTGGCATCCTTCTGGAGCTCTGCACAAAGTGGCTCTTTTCTTCTGATTGGCCCTCAACTGCAGGAGTGGAGGAGGCCACTTCTTCTGGCCCTGCCTGTGGGGTCAGCCTGCTTGGCGGCCTGCTCCTCAGCATCACTCTCTGTATCCTGTGCCTCATCACTGGCCATACCTGGGCTCACATCATTTTCTCAGAGTCTCTGCTGCTTACTCTTTTCCCATTCTTTCAGAATCATCTTCTTTCATGAGGTGGGCTTCTTGGCCTTGGGAACCTCCCTCTGCTTCCCCTTTTTTATCAGAGGGGTGCTAGAGTCCAAGGGGTTGCATGGAGTCTTCATCTGACTGAAGCAGTGGCCCCTCTCCTCTGAGCTGGCTTCTTTGGAAAGGGCACTACTCCAGCTGAGAACACAACTGGTCTGGAGAACAGCTTGGCCTGCCAGGCATGCTGCTTCTTCCCAGTGCTGTCAGTATGCCTCCCAAATCCAACTTTGTTGGAATTTGGCTTTTGTTTCCACTATTTTAAAAATTATTTTCCAGTCTTGGTGGCTCTTGAACTTTCAGGATTTTTTATTTTGATTTAGACTTTTCTTTCTTTTTCTTATTCTTTCTTGAGGCTTCATTTTGTTCAAGGTCATCACCATGTGGTACTGGAGACTTTTTAGTAGGATGAACATGTTTCTCTTTGTTGTAGGAAGGATCTGAAGATAAAACTTCAGAAGATTACATACTAACATTTTTAGGATCTACCGACGAAACAACTGTCTTTAGGTTTATTACAGAAGTAACATTTTTAGGAGCTGGTGAGGATTCTGAAGATGTCTCCCAAATAATATAACCCATTGGTGCCCAAGATAACTCCTTTGTACACAATGGAGAACTGGAAGCAGCATTATCAGTCACATTCATTTGAGTTATTTTTCATCACTATATCATTCCCTGACACCACTCCAACTGGTTTTCCCACTTCTACATGAGAAATGGAGTTGGACTAGAGAGGTCTCCATCTGCACTGCTTCTGTACCCCTGACACATTGTTCTCTGGACCATGCAATTCAGGAAAATCCAACCTGCTAAATTCAAACTCAGGCCTGGAGGGAGATGGACTTTTTTCAGTGTTTCTAGATTATTATTTATTTATTTATTATTTATTTTTATCCACTAATACAAAATAAATAAATTGTAGAATTCAGTGGTCTTTCATCATTCCAAAAAGAGATACCTGGTAGGCAGAACTGAAATCCAGGCAGTTTGACTTCAAATTCAGCCCTGGAAAATACAATATGGCCCCACGTATGCAAAATTTTTACTTATGCCAAAAATGTGTATTATTTGTAGATATACACATTTGTAATAAAAATTTCAAATATCAATGGGAACGATACCTGACTTTATTTAGCTTTTGCAGGTCTGGGAATTGAACCCAGGGTCTCGTGTGCTCTACTACTGAGTTATGACTCCAACAGGCAACTAACTGAAAGATGGATTACCTCTTGAATAGGAGAGAGAAGAGTGGGTTCAGAAAGGTTTATACTTGAAAGTTAGCTGCTTCTATAATTATTTAAGAAAAGTAATTGCTGGCGCCGGGGATTTAGCTCAGCGGTTCGGTGGCCTGCCTTGCAAGTGCAAGGACTCAAGTTCAATCCCTGATGCAAAAAAAAAAAAGAAAGAAAGAAAAGTAATTGCTATGATTTGAATACAGCTTGTCCCCTACAAAACTCCTGTTGAGAGTTAATCCCCATTAACCGATATTAAGAGGTGGGGACAGGTGAAACCTTTAAGAAGTGATTAGATCTCTGCCATCATGAATAAATTAAGCCGTTCCTATGATTAATGCATTAGTGAGTTATTAGATTATCTCAAGAGTGGGTCAGCTAGATCTCTTGCAAGGTCCTTGTCTTTGGCCATGTAATGTCCTGCTTCCCCTTGGGATGTTGCTAGCAAAAAGGTCATCACCAGATGCAGCCCCTCAACTTTGTCTCAGAACTGTGAACCAAAATAAACTTTTAATAATTTACCCAGCTGGTGGTACTGTACTATGCTATTAGTCACTGAAAACATCAATTCTCAAGCAAATACAATTTGACATCAATGTTTGTCCAAGTTGGATAGGGAAGCCTGTGGCACATGTCTAAAGTCCTGTTACTTTGGAGTATGAGGCAGGAGTATCTCAAGTTTGAGGCCTCCAGGGCAATTTAGCAAGAATTTGTCTCAAAATTTTAAAACAACAGTCACTGAATTAGGGCCCACCCTAAATATTTCATTTTAACTCTATTGTGCCTGTAAAGAACCTATTTCCAAATAAGATCACATTCTGAGTTAATAAATGTGAGGACACCAGTATTTCTCCCTTGCAGTACACAGTACAGCCCCTAATACTCCCCATATCCTCCTCTCAACTCTGCACTTCCATAATAGCACTTTCCCCTACCATGAAATTAGCACATTTCATTTAAATATCAACTCTTTTGAAGCAGATCTAGGTTCTTGCCCTGCAATCCTATCCCATATAAGCATCCTAGAAATTTAATTAGTAGGAGGTGTTTATATGCTTCCTGTGCTACATTCCCTGACTCATGCATGCTGTCTTAATGTACAACAGACACTCAATGGCAAACTGATGAATACAAGAGAAAATGAAGTGTTTGGAGAGAAAAATGGTCAACATATATATAGCTGTACTCATAAATTATTGTTAATTTTTATTATTTTTTATTGTGTTTATTGCTTAGGGAGCATTTAAAATATTTCCACAAGGGATTCTCTTGGAATTCATTATGTTACATTTGGTAACTTAATTAAAAGCTGTTAGATATTTACTCTATCTGCAATTTATCATGAGCCAGAAGGTACAAGATCCCAACAATGAATGTAAATTTACTGTATCCCTAAAATGTACCAATAAACTCAATTAAAGCTGAAAAAAAAAAGAATTCTTTTGGATAACATTTTTCACAGTTACAATCTAATTTGGGAACATGCAATGTCTACTCAGCATTGTTATAAATCTTCATTCAGCATGATCATGCTTTTTATTTCCAGTGTTAAGAATGGAACCCAGGCCGGGGATTTAGCTCAGCAGTTCGGTGGCCTGCCTTGCAAGTGCAAGGACCCGAGTTCAATCCCCAGTACCAAAAAAAAACAAAAACAAAAGAATGGAAGCCAGGGTTTCTTGCATGCTAGTCAAGTGATCTACCACTGAGCCTCAAATCCAGCACCTCTCTTGATTATGTTTGATCCTGGTCTTCACTTAAATCCTAATTTTTTTTCTGTGTATTGTTTACTCTTTGCTATTTTGTTTCAGCTATTATGGTGAGATTGAGTTTAGGATATTTTTGAAGTTAATATTGTGAGTACATAGAGATCAATTTACATAAATATCTTTTAATCAGCCACTCTTTTGTAGTCTAACTGGATTGCATTGATTCTTTCTCTATTTTTGTTACTTTTACATTAGCCTGAAATACAGGAATCCTATCTAACAATCATGTTAATAAACCTTCTGGTTTTGTTTCTGAATAGATAGAAGTTATTAATTTACATTTAAGATGTACTTTCATCTGTTCATTCAGCCTGATAAATCATTGCTTCTCAAACACCAGTAAAAATGTTTGCACAACTGTTTCTCCTGCCTCATCTGGAACCTAATGCTACTAGAAACCACTGCCCTTTGTTTTCATCCTCTGACCTCCTGTCATTCCTTCCTGTTCATAGGATGGTTATAACATTGACTGAGTCTTATCCCTCAAAACCTATCATCACTGTCAACTTCAACATCTGTACAGATGACACAATATCAAGTACACTAGTCAATGTTCTTAGAGAACCAATAGGATATGTAGAAATATATGAAAGCAGACTCAGTAGAGGAACTGGCATACATGATGGATCATCACAGCTGAGAAGTCCCACCACAGACAGACTTCAGGCTGGAGCCCCTGGGACACTGGTGACAGAACTCAGTCCAATCCAAAGGCCTCAGAACCAGGAAATCCAGCAGTATTACTGTCATTCCAAGGTCCACGACCTGGGAACTCAGAGGCCACCTGAGTTAAGTCCTAGAGTCCCAAAGTTGGGGAACCTGGGTTTCTAAGGCACAGGGAGGGGAAGAAGGCTATCTCAGTCCATGGAGAAGAGATGAATTGCCTTTCTGTATCTGTTATCAGTGCCTCCTGGGCTGACTGAATGGTGCCTACCCAAATGAAGGGCTGGTCTTCCTCACTTCCTCCAGTCAGACCCACAGGCCAAGTTCACAGACACACCACGTTTTACCTTGTTTCTAGGTATTCCTTGATCCCATCAAGTTGACACCTAAAATAAATCATCAAACAGAGTCACCTTGTTATATTGTTTCCACCATTTTTCCAAGAAAGTTGGGAAAATGGAAAATTAGAATATCCAAGAGACTGCCAATTGGTGTTCTTTGAGGAGCTCACTGAAGAACATAACAGCTACATTTTCCAGGTGGTCAATGCACATTAAAAATAAAAACTCTTTTTTTTTTTGGTACTGGGGATCGAACTTGGGACCTTGTGCTTGCAAGGCAGGCAGCAGAAACATTGAGCTAAATCCCTGGCCCCAAAAATAAAAACTCTTAAAGTAAATGTCAGTGAAAATTATCAAGTAGGGACTTCTGGAGGCTTTCTCTCCTCAGAATCTCAAAAATCAAGCGAAAAAGATGAAAAAAATCACACTTACTGAAACTCTAGATGAAGGCTGGAGATGTAGCTCAGTGGTAGAGTGTTTATCTAGCATTCATGAGGTCCTAGGTTCAATCCACAGTACAACAAAACAAACAGGGCTGGGGATTTAGCTCAGTGGTTCTGCTGCTGGCCTCACCAGCTCAAGGTGCCGAGTTCAATCCACAGTACCAAAAACAAAAAAAAAAAACCAAACAAACCAACAACTTCTGGAAGATGTTCCACTCAGGAACTAGGTGAATAACCAGGAGAAAGAATCCTAAAATAGGGTAAGAGAAGATTCTGGCATTTTAACTCAGCCCTGCCTCACATCTCCTCAATGTGGCAGTGGTCTGGAAGATGGCAGCCATCATTCCCAATGGGTACCTGGTCTAGGAACAGATAGAAACAAACAAATTATGTTTATTTGTCTCCCTACTAGGACAAACATATAACAAGTGAGGAAATGAAAGACTTGCTTAAAGCTAAGAAGGAAATGATGAGGAGTGAGAAACTTTGGGGAAAAAGGGCTTCAAAAAACTCCTGCATATACCAAGAAACCTAGAAAGCCACAGATGTATCCAGAAGAGGATGCATTTGCAGAAAAGATACAGATCTAAGCTTTCTCTTTTGGCTGGCCAGTAGATTCTGCACAAGCAGAAAATCAAGACTAAGGAAAAATTAGAGCAGCCTGGCCAAATTTTGAAATAATATCTTGACACAGAGCCAATCTGCAAACATCTAGGTAGTATTGCTTTTGTTTTTTCAATGTAGTAAAATTCAAAATGTCCAGTTTTCAATGCAAACATATGAAGCACGTAAAGACATAAAATATGGCTCACTCACAGGATTAAAATGAAGAGAAAATGCCAAAAATGTGTATTATTTGTAGACATATATATTTGTAATAAAAAGACTCTCTCTCTTTTTTTTTTTTTTTTTTTGTCATGCTGGGGATGGAATTCAGAACCAGGCAAATACTCTACTATTGAGCTATATGCCCAACCCTTAGACAAAGACTTTAAATCAGCAATCTTAAATATGCTCCAAAACATAAAGAAAGCCATAGACAAAAAAAAGGAAGACAGCCAGGAAGGAAATGTATGAACAAGTAGGTAATATCAACAAAATGATTTTAAAAATTGTAAAAAGGAAGAAAATAGGCATTTTGGAATATAAATGTCTATTAATAAATAAAAATTGATAAAAATAAGGCATTGTGGTGTATACCTGTTATCTCGGCTATTTGGAAGGCTAGGGCAGGATGCTCAAAAGTATGAAATCAGTCTGGGGAACTTGGGTGGACCTTGTCTTAATTAAATTTTTTTTTATACCGGGAATCAAACTCAGGACCTTGCACTTGCAAGGCAGGAGGTAGAACCACTGAGCTAAATCCCCAGCTGGAACTTGTCTTAACATAAAAAATACAAAGGGCTGGTACTTTAGCTCAACTCAACATTGGGTTCAATGCTGAGTATCAAGAGAGAAAAAAAATCAGCTGGAGGGGTCCAAAAGCATATTTGAAGACAAAACAAAGGACCAGAAAATATGAAGATATGTCAAATAAATATCTTAGTCCAAGTGTGGTGGTGTATGCCTATAATGCCAGCACTTGAAAGGCTGAGACAGGAGGATCACCATGAGTTTGAGGCCAACCAGAGCAACATAGCAAGTTCAAGGTTGGCTTGATCTTGACAGTGAGATCCTGTTTCAAAAAATAAACAAAAATATCTTCAGTCTGATAAGATAAAAGGAAAAATAATGAAGAAAAAAATGAACAGGGACTAACAGACCTGTGGAACATCATCAATTGGAATAACATACACAAACTGTGAGTCCAGAACAACAACAAAAAAAGGTAAAGGGTATGTAAACAAATAACAACTGAAAGCTACCAGAATCTGTTACATTTTATCCAAGAAATTAAAAAAACTTCCAGTAGAAAAAACAAAAAGAATCTGCACCACGATGTACAATAACAATAACAAGAACAAAAAAAGAATCTTGAAAACAGAGAGACAAGTGACTTAAACATGCAAGGGAATCTTAAATAATCTTATTTAAGATTAACAGTTGATTTCTCATCACAAGCCATAAAGGCCAGCAAGCAGTGGGATGACATATTTAAAGCACTGAAAGAGGGGTTGGGGTGTCTTTGCATTAGAGCACATGCTTAACATTTTATAGGCCCTGAGTTCAATTACCAGCATGCATGAGGGCGCAGGCACGCACACACACACACACACACACACACTCACACAATGAAGATAACACATCCCTAGGTACAAAAAACAAAAGCAATATGCCTTCCATATAAGAAAAGCTAAAGGGAACTATTTTTCCCCTCTCCCTTCAGGGATGTCATTAATTGCTTAGCTGCTTTTCATAAAGCTCACTGAGGGCAGGCACTTTTTGGGACTAATACCTTTTTTTTTTCTCTCCCTGATTTCCAGAGTCAATGCTAAGTGAATATAAATGGAAGGGTTTCAGGAAGTTATAGATAAGAGAGGCTTAGGTATGGTACTGTACCTTTTTTGTCCAGGTGAACATTCAAAGCATTTTAGTGTCACAAGGTGTTCTTTTAGAAAAGAACTAACTGCATTTTATTTATATAGGAATTGCATTTTTAATTAAGCTCTAGCAGAATCTCTTTGGGGACACATACTGTACTTCAAATCTTTACAAATTTAAGAAGACTTGTCTTTCCCACTGAGGTACTGGAAGTTAAACCCCAAGAGCAATGAGTTAAAATCCTAGCCCATTTTATTTTTAATTCTGAAACAGAATCTTGCTAAGTTGCCCAGGCTCAAACTTTCTTTCTTTCTTTTTTGAGACAGGGTTTTGCTAAGTAGCTGAGGCTGGCCTTGACGTCTCTGTAGCACAAGATGGCCTCAAGCTGTCAATGATCTTCCCATGTCAACCTCCAAGTGCTGGAATTACATGCCAAGTATATGGGTTCAAGCTTTCAAAACTCTTGCCTCAGCCTCCTGAGTAGCTGTGACTGTAGGCATGCTATCATACCCGGTGAAGTAAATCTCTTCAAAATCTTTTATTTTTATTTTTTGCAGTATTGAGGATTGAACCCAGGGTCTTCTGAATGCTAAGCAAGTGCTCTACCACTGAGGTATACATCCAGCCTAGAAATCTTTCTTTTGGTCTCTTGGCTATGAGCTTTGGGTCATACACATTTTTCAAATTTATTATTTACTTCTCATTATTTCGTTTAAGATGTTGTGAATGGAAACGGAAAATTATTTTTATAAATAACAAATGAAATAATAAATAATAAATTTTATAAATTAAGAATTTAAAAGATTTTATAAATTAAGATTATTTTTATAATTACATAATGGTAGTATATGGGTTTTATTATTTCTGTCCTGACTCAAACCCAGGTTTGCTCTACCACTGAGCTACATACCTCGCTCTTTTATTTTTCTTTTTGGTAGAGATTTTTAAGTTTCCCAAGCTGACCTCAAATTTACAGTCTTCCTGCCTCCACCTCTGGAGTACCTGTGATTATAACTGTACTCTCATGTGCCTAGCAAATGAGTTTAATGTTAAACTCATAAAATAATTTCACAGAAACATCCAGAATAATGTTAAACCAAATATCTGGACTAGCAATTTTACAAATAAAATTAAATCACTCTGAGTGCAATCCTCAGCACCAAAAATAAATAAAATAAATAACAACCTCAGAGAGATAGTAATATGAAAAGGGAGTAGAGGAGGGGTGGGAGGAAGCACATCAGACTACATAACCTAAGAAAATTTGTTTGAGGAGGCTTCTGTAAGCTGTGACTTGAATTATGAGGCAGCCAGTCAGGGTCATTTGCAACTGTATTCCAAGCTCATAGGGAGACTGAGGCAGGAGGATAGAAAATTTGAGGCCAGGCCAATTTAGCAAGATCCTGTCTCAAAATGAAAATAAAAATGTTAAAGATTTAAATCACTGATGATGTAGCTTATAAGAGTAGTTGCTGAACACGTGCGTAGTCCTGAGTTTTCTCTCACCATAAAAAAAAATTCAAAAATAAAATAAAAGTCAAAAGTGAAAATGACTGGTGGAGCATTTGCCTAGTATGTGGAAGACATTGAAATCAATCTCTAGCAGTGTAAAAACAAACTGTTCTCTTTTGTATGGATCAAAAACAGATATACAAGTATAAAATACAAGATATCTAATTATATGTTTAGGTCCCTAGCTGAAGTGGAATTAATTTTTTGTTTTCTTTTAGTTCTTATTTATTTGATGTTAAGAAAACTACACAAGAGTAGCATTAGACCCAATTTTGCTTGTAGTGGCTGAAACTCCTTCTTTCTACAGCAGATATGGGCTTTTTGTAGGTACTTAAGAATTGTTTGTGAAAGAGTTTGGGAAATGGTGATAACTAGCCTTCAAGATGGCCTCTAAAAACCTGGTATTGTGACAATTGCCTGTAACCTCAACACTCTGGGAAGCTGAGGAAGGAGGACTGGAAGTTTGATACCAGTCTTGGCAAGCTAATGACTTAGGGAGACCATCTCCAAATTGAAAAAAGGGGTGGTGTTTATGGGACAGCTTCCTACCAAGGCCTGGGGCTCAATCTGCAGTAGAGGAAAAAATATTCCTGGTATTCACATATATGTCAAGTTTCCTCTCATACTAAGTTTGATCTGTAAATCATTACAATACAGAGTGGATGATTTGTGACTTCTAGGATTAGTTCAAGACACTGAAGCTTCATTCTTATTTTCTCTGTCCCTCTGCTCTGAGGAAAGGAAACTGGGTACCCTTGTGGCAAAGTCCCCATGGGGAGGAACTGAGGCCTGCCAATAATAAAGAAGCAAGCCTGCAGATCCTCATCCCCATACAACCGGAAATCTCAAGAAAGTCTGAGACTAAATCACAAAGAATGCTGATTCTTGGGCCTCAGAAACTAAAGGAAAATGGTTGGGGGGGTAACATATTACAGGGCTATTTTATATATATATATATATATATATATATGTTAAATGATCTGTAACATATTACAGAGCTATAATATATATAATATATAATATTATGTTAAACTAGACCTCAACCATCCAGTGAGGTGAGGAATTGCCTACCCAATGGGGAGTGAGAAATCTGTTAATTCGCATGGCTGTCAAGCAATTCCTTGAGGTGTGAAGTCTTGGCAACACCGTGACAGTCTCAGATGCCAAGGTCCTCAGGTGAGCACGTCTATTTTTGCTTTCCTCTTTACATCTCTAACGGTTAATAACTCGAATCAAACCGGGCTCTTGATATTTCTTACATC
The DNA here is from genome assembly GCF_012274545.1 of Fukomys damarensis. NCBI lineage: Eukaryota > Metazoa > Chordata > Mammalia > Rodentia > Bathyergidae > Fukomys > Fukomys damarensis. The sequence continues at coordinate 2,225,418 of NW_022900929.1, forward strand.
AACTGACATACTTTCATTGATGATTTCTAGTGGTTACTGCCTGTAAGAGTAGATGACCTCCCATTTCATTCTCTGGATTTGCCCTTTGCATTCTGAAGCCTCAATTGCAGTACAATGTACCAAAAAGATACCATTAAGGATTTTTAAAAGGTGTGTGTGTGTGTGTGTGTGTGTGTCTGTGTGTGTGTGACAGGTAATGAGGACTGAACCTTTAAGGTTACTATATTTCCAATTCTTTTGATTTTATATTTTGAGACAGGGTCTCACTGAGGCCGGACTCCAACTTGTGTTCCTCCTGTCTCAGCCTCCCCAGTAGCTAGAATTAAAGACATGCCACCAAATCCAGTTTACAGTGTTTTTATACTTTAAGCATTTTATAATTTGAATATCTTAAATCTCAACCATTAGATTAAGATTTTGGCAAAGATTTAACATTTTTATTAAAAACTATCACCAGGAATCTGACATAGAGGGTCTTGAATTCAAGGCCAAACTGAGGTACACAGTGAGTTCAAGGCCAGCCTGGACTACATAGCAAGATCCTATCTCAAAAAAAGTTTTTGAAATTTAAAAGTAAATGAAAATGAAAAGAGTTATAAGAAATAACCAATATTTATAAAGTTTCCTGGGACTACACAATGAAATTCTGCACCATTTATAATTACTTTAAATTTTTTCTTTTGAGATTGCTGAGCATGTTTTAATTTTATGTACTTTTTTTTTTTTTTTTTAAATTTTGAGACAGGATCTCACTATGTAGTTGAGACTGACATGGAACTCACTATGTAGCCTAGGCTGGTCTCGAACTCACAGCGATTCTCCTGCCTCAGCCTCCCAAGCACTGGGATAACAGGTGTGCACCACCACGCCTGGCTTTAATTTTATGTTCTTAATCTCATAATACTCATATCTTCACTGATTAAAAGATGTTTAATTCTGCAATTATTCCAGTCTCATGTGTTACAGTGGGCTCTCAAATGCCATTTTTAGTAGTTTTGAAATTAAATTTATTATATAAATAATTTTATACGCATTTTCTGAGCATATCCCCCCAAAACACTATGAATAATAAAGTTCTCTTTCCATAACATCTATAAATCCTTGACTTCCTTCCTTCCCTAACTGTTGTCAGCTTAATGTCTATTATTCCAATTGTTTCTATTAAATTGTATACATCTATTCATTTTCTATTCCCATAAATAGGTATGTACCACAATAAAGTAATAGTTTTGAGGAGTTTGCTTTTGTGTACAAGAATTACCAAATACATATTTTTCTGCAACTTGTTTGCTCTCCACTCCATGTCTCAGGGAACTTTCTGTTACTGTAACACAGCTTTACCACCAACACATTCCTTAATAAATTTAACCCTCTCCCCAGATGAAAGGGATTCAAGTCTCTTCAGTAATGTGAACAACTCTAAAAATAACATCTTTATTCATTTAATGTTTACAGGGTATCCTGTCATTACTAGCTGGGATTTTAAACATGTTATTTACCCTGTGCCTCAGTCCTTCCTTTGTAAAGATGCTGATGACTCCTAACCACCGGATTGGGGTGACACTGAATAAACTGATATATTTGTGACAGGCTCCCGGTAACTTTTCTCAAATATCGTTAATTTCTTTGGTTGGCCTTTACTCTTTCTTTCTAGACTTAATTCTAGCTTACTTGCACCCTTCTTCAAAGCACAGTTTGGCGAGAGAACTATCTTTCCTTGAGGGGTTTCAGTTTCAAGCCTGAGGTGAGCTGCACACACATTTCCAACACCCTTCCCTAGGCCCACAGAGCCTCCGGCCACCTGGAACTGACCCTGCTCTTTCACCATCACTCGAAATGATGCTGGCGACGCGGCCACTGCAAACACTTAAGCCATCCTTTACTTCGCGCTGCTGCCGAATCCGCAACCGCGGGATCCCCTCTACCACCTGCGTAGCCCCGCACGCGTTAGCTCAGTAACACCTCCGAGGACAACCACCACGTTTGCAATTAACCCAGAAGTGACCTTTGGCTGGCGGAAGTTCACCCCAAACAAGTACGCGCCTCGCCATTAGTGGGCCTTAGCCCGACCGTCCTACCTGAGGAGAAAGAGCTGAATGCTCCTCTGCCGCGCTTGTTTTAGTAAGTAGTCCTGAGGTGGAAGCGGGCCAGGTTGGAGAGTGAGGGCTGTGGTGGGATTAGGTGCCGGAGTTGTCCAGGAGAATGGCCGCATGGAGCCCCTTGTGCCTCTTTCTATGCTATAGAAAGTCTAAAATTTTTTTGACCCCGAGTCTCACTTTGCCCTCATGAGTAGTAGCAGTTGGTGTCTTCCCTTAAAATTCGTCAGTACACACACTACATATGTGTATGTCTATAAAAATAAATAAATAAATAAATATATATATATATATGTATATATATGCTTGTAGCAGTTTGTATATATGCAAGTAGAAGACAATATGTAAAATAGCATACGTGAGACAACAGATTCAAATATATAGTTTATTAGAGAACATACATAGGTATATATGCGTAAATATATACCTATATACAAAGACACTCATTTAACGACTGAGTTTTGTTCCAACGAATTGGTCATTAAATGAGGACTTGTATATAGTACATACATTACAATATTTAGAGCAAAGAAATGGTCAAAGGAAACTCCAACCTGTAAGTAAGTATGCTATTGTACAAATTGTTCTGCAACTTGCTTTTCCCTTCTCCAGCTCTCCATCTAAGGGTACCTACATTCCTCTTCATTGTTTTCCACTTGTTTCATGGTATGCCTCAGTCCTATTCAGAGCTGTTGGGGACATGGTTGAAACCAGTAGAAAATATTTTGGGGTTACCAGCGAGTGTGGGTTTATATCAATATCTAACATAGTTACTTCATCATCTGCTTCTTTTTATTAACTGTATAATGATATTAATGGTGCTTATCTGGCAAGCTGACTGACAGGCTGCAGTGAATAAAAGGTATATAGATCACATAGAATTACTAGGTTTCTTGAACCTTTTCAGGAACTTTTAGTCCTTCTTAGTATTTTGTGTGCTAATCGTAATATTTTCAGTTTATCACAAAGATACTTGATTTTCCCTGCCAGACACTAAAGGACATCATTCAAATAAAGGAAACTCTGATCCTGAGGAGTGTCTCCCCTCTTGCTTCCCCCCATTTTTCCTGCCTTCCATTGGAGTGTTTTTCCAAGCTGACTTAATCTTTAGGCAGTCCATAACCTGTACCCCTACCTACTTCTTTCCAACCATCACCTTTACTCCACCCCCATTTCACCTGGACATTACTGCTTATCTTCCTCAGGTCAACATCCCCCTCCCCCATTGCTCAAGGACTGTGTGCTTAACTATTCATCCTAGTTCTCTTCTAATTCCACCCCCCCAAAATAGCCTTCCAGTTTAATATGTGAATGAGTGTTTCCTGCTATGATAAGCACTTACAATGTTGTTAATAAACCTAGGTTCACTCCTTTTAATAAGTGAAAATCCTTGGCATGAAGATGTAAGGACATATTTGTAAAAATGGAACTTTGTATTATTCAGTACTTCTCTATATCCAGTAGCTCCATCAGGAGGAAACACACCACATCTTTTGTCCAGGAGTCCTAGAAAAAAACTACTAAAATATTGCACTGCTGTGAATTTTTTAAAACGCATACCTTCCTTGTGTTGTTGACCATAATTAATGAGTTAACTTGTAATTAATATAGATTTTGTAGAAGAGAGACAAGATGCATAATACCAAAATAACATATTTGTATATTCTTTTACTAACTTTGATGTATTTATTACTTTATTGGGCTATAAGCAACTTCTTCCAGGACACTTCATTTGACCATGAATACCAGTTGGCATTGAGATCAAAGAAAGCATCCTGGTGGTAGTCCACTTCCATGATCTACCCAATTATCTTAAACACAGTTTTTTTAAAAGAGCTCTGTATTTTCTCCAGTAACTCAAGACAGACTAGCAACAGAGTTCTCCTCTCTTTTTGCTTTTAATTATGTTTTTGTGTATGCTCTTCCATCTGCCTAGAAAATCCCTCCATCCTCAATTCCTTGAAGAATATATGCTTTGACCCAAATTGTGAGATCCTGAGCAATGTTCTTTACTTCTGACCTGTTAAATGGAAACAGTAATGGCATCTTGCCCAAAGTCCTATTGTAAATAGTAAATGGCATGTCCAAAACATTCCAGATGGCTGAGACTCAGTAATCTCTCAAGTGTTAGTTGGCATATTCTTTCCTAATGACAGTCCCCCTTCATCTTTGCTCCTAGGAGGTTGATAACTGCTACCACCACTGACCATCTTTCCTAGGATCAGAGTATCTCTAAACCTGGTCAGCAAGAACCCTTAATGGCCTGCACCCCTTGAATCTTTGTTTAAGGAGATTGTTTTGGAGGTAGTTTCCATCATCAATTTATTAGGTAAGTGAGACCCTTGGCTTATTTTCTCTCCTAGAAACCTGCAGTGTTCTAAGAGTACACATGTTGAATATAGGATGAGAAAGAGTTTGAGGCCTCACAGGGGACAAGAATGAGGCTTGGAAGGAAGACATTTAGCAACTTCCAGGTCTCAGAGAGGAGGTTGCCCATGTCAGACAGAACCAAGAAGCATCCGGGGTGGATCATGTGGAAGAAAAGGAGAATGAGGGGAGAGCCAGGACCAGAGACTTTATTGGGCTTTGTGAAGGAACATTAAGCCAAGGCAGAGTAGGTAGTTTACAACTGTCAGATTTGAATGATTCTATTGGGATTTGGTTGTTGGGGGGGGGGTCTCTAGTTGTCTGGCATTTAGCCCCATTGGTTTACAACAGGGTAAATATTGCCTAGTGAGAGTAAGATAAGCAAGTTATTGTAAGTATGGACTCAGGATGGATTGGTTTTATAGTAAAGGCGTGCTTTTGTGGGAGGACAACCTTCAATATTCAGAAGAATCAACTCTCCTAGGAGGAGGAGTCTTCCTTGGTCATAAGCTCCAGGAGATGGCCAACCATCATAAAATACAGAAAGTAAAAAACCTGACTAACATATGCAGGTCCTGTCCCTTCTGCTCAGAAGACAGCCTTGTCCCAGTCACCAGTTCAATTTGCTTTCTATTACTAACCCCTAAATTCTCTAATGACACGTGGCTTATTGCAAGGGTAACTGAGTACCTCCCTAGATCAGTGGGCTGCCATACATAGGCAGTAAATTTTTGTGTCTGAAATAAATACCACATATCTCTGGAGGACAAAGAGCCAAGGCCAAAAGGTGAGCAGGACTGGCCTCTCTACAGGACTATGAGGGAAAATATTCCTGCCTCTCCCCTAGTTTCTAGAGGTAGCTGACAAGCTTTAGTGTTTGTTGGTGATTAGATGTACCACATTGATCTCTACCTTCATCTTCACGTGACCTTCTCCCTGTTTAAATGTTTGTGTCCACATTTCCCTTTCCCATGGAGACACCAGTCATTGCATTAGGGCCCACCTTAAAGAGTTCATTTTTAACTTGGTTCCTTCTATAAGTGCTTGCTAAGTTGCCCAGTCTAGACTCAGTCGCTCCAGAAGTGACTTGTAACATGCAAGTGAACCCTATTAACTGTTGATTACTCATCAGAAGCCACAAAGGCCAACAGGCAGTGAGATGGCATAATTAAAATGCTAAAATAAATAAATAAAGTGCAAAAGAGGGACTGGTGGTGTCTTTGCATTAGAGCTTGTGAAAGGCCGTGTGTTCAATCTCTAGGAAGAAGAGGGAGAGGAGGAAGAAGGAGAACAAGAGGAAGAAGAAGATGAAGGAGAGGCAGTGGAAGAGGAAGAGGAGCAGGGGAAGAGGAGAAGGAGAGGCAGAGGAGGAGGAGGGGAAGAGGCAGGGAGGGAGAAGGAGAAGGAGAGGAGGAAAAAGAGGAGAAGGAAGAATGAAAAGGATATTCCCACTTTTAAAAACACCTGAAGAAATTTGTCAGCCTTTCTTATAGAAAGGCTAAAGGGTCCAGATTGGTAGTCCATCGCAATAATCCTAGCGCTGTGGGAGGCTGAGGCAGTAAATCACAAGTGTGAGGATCACAAGTTTAAGCCGAGTCCAGGCAACTTAGTGAGACCTCGTTTTAAAATTACAAGAAAAGAAATTGGGATTTTGCTCAGTGGGAAAGTCCTACGTTCAATCCTTAAATAATCCATTATTTGTGATGTTAAAAGGTGCACTTACTTGTATTCCCCAACTCTTCTGCCCCTGCACCATTATTTGTTTCTCCTTCCTCTTACTCCAGGGTTTTTACTAATTGCTTACTTGCATTCTATAAGCAGCTTGAAAGCTCACTGAGAACTGTTTGTATTTGACACAAACACTTCCGTTGCCTCCCTGACATGCAGAGTCAATGCTATGTGAATGTAAGTAGAAGGATTTCAAGAGAATGGAATTATAGATAACTAAGGATGCAGTTGGATATATTAGTGAATAGTTTTGTTGCCCAGGTAAACATTCAATATGGTGTCACAAGAAGTCCTTTTAGGAATAACTGCATTTTATTTATAAACTCATTTTAATCTTTATACAGTAAGCATTTTATTAAGTTTTAGAAATAATCTCTTTGGGAACAACTGCATTGTACTTTAGATAGAAGACTCCCTCTAACACTCCAAAATCCAAGGTACTGGAAGTCAAATGTCTGAAAATTGAGCTAAATACACAGGCCTTCTTATTTATTTACTTATATATTTATTTGTTGATGTTGTTTTGAGACAAGGGCGTTCCTAAGTTACTCAGGCTGGGCTCCAACTGTCCACTCTGTTCTCTCAGTCACTCTAGTAGCTATGATTGTGTGTTCTACCATATCTGACATAGAAGACTGCTGCATTCAGTAAGTTGTTATTTTTATTTTATATTTGTATTTTTGCTATATTGGGTACAAATAAATGATATCCTGCATGTAGGCAAATGTCTTACCACTGAACTATGAACCCAGCAGAGAATATCTCTCTGTAGGACATTTGGATAAGAGATCTGGATCATGTACTTTTTGATAGTTTTTCCAATTACTAGTATTTCATTTAATTAAGATTATTTTCACTTGGGCTGGAGATTTAGCTCAGTGGCATCACGCCTGCCTTGCAAGCACGAGGTCATGAGTTCAATCCCCAGTATTGAAAAAAAAGGTTATTTTCACAATTAGATACAACTGGCATATGGATTTCAGATTGATTAATTTATTGATTGATTGATTGATTTATCTGGAGTATTGTGGATTGAAATCAGGGGAATTCTAATACAGAGTTCATCTCTTGACCTTTTTACCTTATTCATTTTATATTTTGAAGCAGAGTTGCTGTAGGTTGCCCAGGCTGATTGTGAACTTGTAATCATCCAGCCTCAGTGTACTCAGAAGTTAGGATTACAGCCATGTATCTTTGTGTCTCAAAAGGCCATTCATGTTAATGTTAATTCCATTCAAACACACCTTTCTAGAAACATGTAGAATATTGTTTAATCAAGTATCTGAGCCAGAAATTTGATACCTAAAATCAACAATCACATAGGTGAGGCTCTGAGTATGATCACAACAAAAAATGAATGAATAAAAAAAAATCTCTACAGAAAGATACTGAATATAAAGAAAATAGCAGCGAGAAGGCTGAAGAGAAGCACATCAGGCTGCATGATCACAGTAAAAGTACCTGAGGAGGCTTCTGTTAAGCTGTCACTTGAATTATGAGGTACCCAGGTAATGTCACCTGAACTTGTCTCCTGGTCACATTAGAGGCTGAGGCACGAGTATAGCAAAGGATCCTGAGAAACTTACAAATCCTCTCTCTCTCAAAATTTCACTTTTAGATGAAAAAGGCCATGGATGTAACTTGGTGACAGGTCACTTGCCTAGCATGTAGGAATTTCTGTATTGACTCCAGTACCACAGATAATTTAAAAATAAAAAAAAATGAAAAGACTAAGATTTTCCTCATTGGCTCAGCATTTATTTAGATTGTATGAGGACCAATTTCAATCTTCAACACTGTTAAAAAAATCAACTTTGTTGGGTGGATGAATGATGAACTGCTCCATAAGTATACTATATAAGGTATCTCCTGATATGAGTTCATATGTAGTGAAGTACATTTTTGTTCTTCCCTGAGTGCTTGTTCACCTGATATGTATGAAATTGTGCATGTATGGCCTTGAGACCTAATGTTGTTTGTAGTGCCTCAAATTCTTTCATTTCTACAGGAGCTTTGCACACAATGGAAGTACTTACTTATGAATTATAAATGAAATAGTTTGGGAAATGACAGTAGGTAGCCATCAAGGGAGATGCCAGGAGCCAATGTGTGGTGCTTCCTTGTAATCTCAGTACTTAGGGAAACAGAAGCACCCATATCTAGTGGAGCTTGGGCAATGTTAGGGATACACTATCTCAGACTAACTTAATAAAAACGGCTAGGGAAGCAGCTCAGGGCAAAGGCCTTGGACTCAATCCCTGGTACTACATGAAACAAATAGCTGGTAGCCACTGGTCTCTGCTTCTCTGAGCTCTCACATTGTGGTAAGTTGGACTGTGTGAACATTAGCACAGAGAATGCAAGGTATGTGACTTCCAAGATTATTTCAAAAGACAGTGTGGCTTCTATTTCTTTTTTTCTCCCAGCATAACCTCTTCTGGCCTTCATAGGGAGCAGTTGGGGCTGCCTATAACAAAGATGTGAGCCTGCAGACCCTCACCCCCAGTAGAACTCAGATGTGACTTGGAGTCCTGAACAACCTCAAGAAGGACTGAGCCAGAACCACCAAGTCACAGCATTAATTCTGCACCTCAGATAAGGTTAATAATATCAACAAGAATGGAAAATGGGATGGGGAATTGCAGGAGGACAGTGAGAAGGGGAAGGAGGAAGTGGAGGATAATTTTTAAAAAAGAAGAAACAAGCTGTGATAGAAAAATCCCCAAGAAAACTGTATGAACTGCCAACAACTACTAATAAAATAAAATACTAAACATTTACAAAAAGAAACTAGAAGAAAATGTCTGCTGGGGAGCAGCAATAATACATATGTTAAAGATCTCAACCATCTAGTGACAATGGCTTAGCCAATGGGGAGTGAGGAATCTGCTCATTTGCATGGCTGCCATAACAACATTTGTGATGTCACTGGCATGAGGCCACTCACCTGGGGTCTTGGCACCACTGACAGTCTCAGATGCCAAAGGACTGTTCAGGTGAGCACATCTATTTCTGCTTTCTCCTTCATATCCCTAAAGGAGGGGAAGTCAAACCAAACCTGGCTCTTGATATTTCTTAGGTCAATGAACAACACTTTCACTGGTGATTTTCAGGGCTTACTGCCAATATGAATAGACAGTTCCCATTTAAACATCTGGACTTACCCTTTGGGTTTTGACGCTTCAACATTAACACAATGTAAAAAATATGTATTATAAAGGGGTTTGTAGTACTTTAAACCTTTTTGGTGGGGAGTACTGAGGAATGATCCCAGTGGTCATTGTATTACTGAGCTGCATCCCCAGTGCTTTTTGTGTTTTACACAGACACAGGTTCTCACTATGTTGCCCAGGCTGTACTGGAATTTGCCACCCTCCTGCCTCTGCCTGTGGATTAGCAGGAATAACGTGGTCCAAACATCCACGGCTTGAAATATTTTTATAAAGGGTGACCAAGTGATCAGGTACCAAATTTTAGTAAGCTTTAGGAAAGAGAAGGAGCCTCCTGAGGAAGTTGAGATTGTGAGTTCAATCCAGTCTAGGCTATACAGTGAGTCCAGTGCATCTTGAACTACATAATGAGACCCTGTCTCCTAAAATATATTTTGTATCTTAAAATAAAATAGAATTATAAGCCTTAGACCTAGTAACCAACATTTTACATACAATGTTAGTACTTCAACGGAAAATATCCAGATCCATATTTGAAAGTCTGGACTATGGGTCAGTATCTCTCAGTTTCCAGTCAATGTGAGCCTTGTATTATGGCCCTAGAAGATGGACAGGTACCATTCATTTTCTTTTGTGATGTTGGCTGAGCCTAAACTATGAAATACTGTCCTATTTAAAATTACCTTTAAAGTTCTTCTACAGCATTCCCTGAGAATGTTTTATGTGCATATTCTCAAATCGTCAAATTTTCACACCCTAATGATGAATTTAATTTCTGGAATTGTTCAGAACCATTTATTAAAAAGGCTGTCTTCCAGTGAAGGTATTTGGTTTCTTTGTTATAGATAAGGTGGCTGAGTATGTGTAGAGTTGTTTTTTTTTTTTTTTTTTTTTTTTTT
>NW_022900929.1:2235833-2240805 GCF_012274545.1 Fukomys damarensis
TTTTTTTTTTTTTTTTTTTTTTGGTACTGAGGATTGAACTCTGGGTCCTTGTGCTTGCAAGGCAGGCGGCAGAACCACTGAGCTAAATCCCCAGCCCTGTGTGAAGTTGTTTTTGCATCTTCTAATCTGTTCTATTGATCTTCAGGTCTGTTATTTTTTAGGTTTTTGTTTTTGTTGTTGTTAGTACAGTGCTGTTTTTATCACAGTAGTTTTCTAACATAATTTCAAGTCAGGAATTGTGATGCTCCCTACCTTACCTTTGTTGCCCAGAATTTCCTTTGCTATTCTAGGTCTCTCCTGGTTCCAAATGAATTTTAGGATTGTTTTTTCTAATTCTGTGAGATATGCTGTTGGAAGTTTGATTGGGATTGCACTGAATCTGTATAAGAATTTTTGGAAGTATGACCATTTTCACTAAGTTGGTTCTTCCTAGCCAAGAACAAATGATATCTTCCATTTTCTGATATCCTTTTCCATCTCCTTTTTTAGTATATTACAGTTTTCAATGTAGAGATATTTTACTTGGCTCATTAGATTGATTCCTAGGTATTTCATTTCTTTGGATACTGTTGGGAAAGGTGTGGTTTCCCTAATTTCTCTCTCAGTGAGTTTGTTATTCATATCAGGACCTAGATGTGATTTTAAAGATATTTTTGAACCTATGTCTCAGTCCTTAGTTTGTAAAGGAGGTGTTGATGTCGGGTAACCAACAGGATTGCAATGAAATTGAAGAAACTGACATATTTAACAATAGGCTCTCAGGAACTGCTTTGGAATTCCGTGAGTTTCTTGGCGAGTTTTTTGTCTTGGCACCTAGGAGTTTTGACTCTAACTTACCTGCTCTATTGTCTTTACAGCTCAGAGTATCCTGCCTTAAACCACAGCATAGATGTCGCTTAAGGCAGCAGAACAAACTCTCTCATTGATGAATCTCCATTTCTCAGCTTCTGAGTTGAGCTTTAACTACATTGGCCAAAATCCTTCCCATAGCACCTGGGGGCTCCTGCCACCTAGAACTGCACCCAGCTCCTTCATCATCATGTAGAGCTGAGCCTATTTACCTGGAAAACCCTGCCATCCACCAAAGCTTGTGAAGAACCTACACTTTGACACTAATTTTTGGATCCTGTGCCATGTACTTCATACCTATCCTGTAAAAAAGAAATGCTAATGGCACCTACCCCATAGTCCTGTGGAGAATAGTAAATGGCATGTCTAAAACGTTGAGGAGAGATTTCTGGAGCATAATTCATCTCTCAAGCGTTAGTTGACATATTCTTTCCTAACGACAGTCCATCTTTTGGTTTTCATATCATTCCAGGATCTGCTATCTTCATCATAAGAGGCTGAGTCTAATTTGGCCCCTACAGTAATAAATCATTTTGTTGGTATGATAGAGGTATCTGTTTATCTGCTGCTATTTCAGTCCGTCTTTGTGCTAACCCTCTCACACAGGGAATAATGCAGTACCCACTGCAGTCAAGTTTCCTGCCATAATTATAAAAGAAGTGAGGATTGAGGGCTATCATCCTTTTCCATTTTCCAAATCACCCTGGTAGCCACTTGGTGAATGAGTCATCAATCCCAGCATTCTCTACCAATTAATTGGCCAGGGTTGTTAAACCCTGTAAGGCCTTTGTGATAGTTCCACTAGGTGCTATATTATTGGGAATGAAGGTACATTTCCCACCCATTATGACACAGGCACCTCCTTTTTCTGTTAATATCATATCTAGTGCAATTCTGTTTTCCCAGGCCATCTGAATAATGGCATCCTGCCAGCTGGCTATTCCTTGTAGGGCATCTCTGGGATAGTTAATTAATCTCTGTTGATTATAATATATATCCTTCATCCAATCTACATTTTCATTAATTGTGGACCACCAAAAGAGTGCTGACTCAGACTCTCCTGCTATCTCATTTCTTGCCTTAAATTTTTTTTTTTTTTTGTACAGGGTATCAAACCAGGCAGGTGCCACACTGCTGAGCTACATCCCTGTACCCTGGACTTGAACTTATTAGAGACTCTCTTGGGGACCCCTACTGAATCAATATAGACATTTGAATCAAATGAATCAGTTGTGACCTCTTATTCCTACAACTGGGATCTTTTTGGGTTGCCTGTGGAGCACTAAGGTGAATGAGATAGCCAATTGGACTATAGCACAAGTTCCCATTCAATTAGAAGGGAATCTATCAAGAAGGTTCTATTTCCCAGAGAACCACCAGACATCAGCTCAGGGTATAGAGAGGGCAGAGTAATTGCCATTGTCTGGTTCTGCTGTGACATTTAAAATGTTGGTGCAGATCTTGAGCTCTCCCTGTGGGTTTATGAAACTCTGCCCCCTGGTTAGAGAGGCAAGAGGAGTGATTCACATTCCTGAAAGAAAAGGAAAGGACCACTCTTAGGGCAGACCTTCGCAGCTCAGACAAGAGCAATAACAAGCTCTTACAAGTCTCATTTCCCAATGCATGATTGTCCTTGTATAGACCCAAAATGCAGTGCAATTCTTGAGGGTCCATGTCTGATCTGAGAGGCAAAGGAACCACTTGTGCCTGTGGATGACTGGAGACACCTGCATAGCAGTCAGTCTTATTAAGAGCTTGTGCTTAGAATTTTACCCATTCAACCCAAGCCTTTGTAACTGTATGTACTGTTTCTATTTCTAGAATCTACCAGGGGCCTTTAACTTCAATTATTCATACTCTTTGAGGGTCATTTTGAGACATCTCCAGATTTGAGGTGGGAATCTCTTTGATCAATTTTGTTACAACACAGAGGGCTAGGTATCTGTTGGGTCTTCCCAGAAACATCCACTCCTAGACCATAGACTCAGTTTTCTACCTCAGGGTTCTGATCCTGTGAAGCTAGGTTGTTAATAGTTATGAATATTAGATTACATTGTAAGTTCTGATAATTGGAGGGAACAGAGCCTTTATACAAGTATAACTTTCAATTGTTTTATTCCTCCTAATCTTTTCATATCAGCCATCCATCCCTGGTATTGAGGGGGGTCCATCATTCCAAGTGGTGCAAGGAGGACTCTGCACACCTACCTCCATATCCTAACATAGGCAGAAGTATTTATCAGCTTATGAGAGTTGTCTTCGACTTTCCAAATTCCCATAGGGCAGAGACTGACAGGCATCAAATTTAATGGCTTAAGGTTCTGGTTATGTTTATTACCAGAGTAACTGGACAGTAATTACCTAATTTTCTGGGATTTTGATACCTTTTCATCATTAATTTCCAGTCTTTTTCTTAGCTATAGGGTATTAAACTGTTCAGCCAGGCATAAGGGGAAGAACCTTTTTGGTTCTTTTTAATTTTAGCCTTAGAGAATCCTCATTTGATTCACATACTTCCCACTGACTTTGCTTCACCCCTTCCCAAACTTCTCCTGTTAACTCCTTAGCTTCAGTGTAGTGAGTCCACCCTTTTTCGGCTCTCCTTATAGCTGTCTTAGTGGTGAGAAGTACTTGGTAGGGGTCCTCCCAGCCTGGCTGAAGTATGTCCTTTCTCCAGGACTTTATTAGCACCAGGTTGCTGGGGTTGAAGTGATGAACCATGATCTCAAGAGACAGGGTTTATAAGAGAAGTTCTATTACCTGAGGGATGACAAGATAGAGGATATGCCCAGTACAGAGTTTTTTAGAACTTGATCTTTGGTTTTCATAGTATGGAGGTCTGTCAATCCACTCAGGTATGGAAACCTATATAACATTTTAAAGGGGGACAGCCCCAAAGAAACATGACTGCTGCAGGGGTGGTCCCTGGACAGACCACTGACCACACAGAGAAGGAGCAAATCAGCTTTATTAGCTGGTGGCTTCAAGGGATTCAAAGTGTCAAAGGCCTTGAAAGTGTCAAACAGAAGTTTACTCTCATTTTTGTATCTTTATTTTTCTATGGGGAGGAGACAGTAACCATAGTTGCTGGGGAGGCAGCCATCAATGTAAGCATAATTACATAAGCAGAGAGGCAATGAAGTGGGGAGTAGGAAGTTTGGCAAGGCTTTCCAAGTTCGCCTTGCTCTAATGAGTTTGCATTACAGCAGTGGCTATAGTTACAATATATCTTTCTCAGCAGTCATAGTACACAGTTAATCGAAACTGGGAAATGGTTTCCACCCTCAACACATCCTTTCTCAGGGCAGTCTTGATTCTAAGGAGTACTACTGAGAGACATTTAGTTCAGGGCAGTTTGGAAGTCCCAATTAGAGTATTATGATAGTCCCAATTAATGTTTAAACTGTTCCACAAGTACTGTAAAATGGCTTTAGCCCAGGAGGCCTCTCCCTGAAGTATGTTTTCTAATCACCCTCCTATTTATCTTTTGGCACATCTCACAGCTTCCACTAACCTGTTTTTTTGTTTGTTTGCTTGTTTTTTGGTACCGGGGATTGAACTCAGAACCCTGCGCTTGTGAGGCAGGCACTGGAACCACTGAGCTAAATCCCTGGCCCTCCACTAACCTATTTAACAATGATGTAAACTCCCAGGCACCCATAGTTTCTGAGTATAGCATCACACATAGCCTGGAGGTTCCAGTGTTTCCCTGTATGGGGTACAGACATTAATTCTCTCATCCTTGACTTATTTATCATTTCCCTCCCATCAGGTAATATCCACCTTTGGTCTTCAATTTTAGTGGTCTCAATTTTATTTAATTCTTTCTCTTTCTCTTTAGTGAACTGGAGCCTTAATGCTGCCTTAGGGATGTCTGGAGTTAAAGTCTGTATTTTAGCCTTCTCTTCTAGAGTGACTCATTTAGTGGCCTCATTTGTGAGCCTGTTTTCTATGGCTTCTATGGATTTATATTCTTTTTTTCTTTTTTAATTTTTTAAATTTTAAATTGGATTTATTGGTACGTTCTAGGTAGACAGTGCAGTTACATTCATTACTGGAATCTTGTACCTTTACATGCTAGGTCTTGGTTCTCATTTTTTCCCCTTGTCCCCACCCTCCCTTC
>NW_022900929.1:2241077-2252522 GCF_012274545.1 Fukomys damarensis
CCTTCACCCCCCTCCTCCCCTCCCCACCTTCAAACACTTTAATTCCATTTTTACATTTTCTCATATTTTTTTCCTTTCCCCTTATTCCCCTTTCCCTATCCTTCTCACTGTCCCTACACCTTTGGTCCTTTTCTTCCTATTTGCTAAGTTTTGGATTTGCTAACATTAGGATCTTGAGTACTATTTTAGTTTTGCACACCAGAGATACTATTCGGTATTTGCATATGTGTGCCTTATTTATTTCACTTAGAAGTATATCCTCAAAATGTACCCATTTACCTATGAATGAATCTACTTTCTCATTCTTTATGGCTGAGTAGTATTCCATTTTATAGAAAAACCACATCTTCTTTATTCATTTTCCAACTGATGAGCAGATGGGCTGTTTCCAAATTTTAGCTATTATAAATTGTGCCACTATAAACATGGGTGTGCATATATCACTGTGGTATGATTCTTTTAATTCTTTTGGAAAGATACCCAACAGAGGGATGGCTGGATCAAATGGAACCTCTTGGATTTCTCTTCTGATGGCCATTTATATAAATGTTACCTATCTCCTCTGGAAGCAGAAGATTCTCTAGTACTTGTCTAATTAACTCTCCACTTATTTCCTTTACTATTTATAAGGTCCCAGTCTGTCCAGATATTTACAAAAGTGTGTATCACTCCATTAGCATATTTGAAATCAGTATATATAGTGCCTTCCTGGCCTTCAAGGAACTTTTAAAGCTGGGTTGAGAACTCACAATTCACAAGTTTGAGGTGACCAGCCACTGGGCAATCTACCACATTGACATAATGATTGTCTCATTAACTATGACATAATCTTTATGTGTCTTCCCCTCTATTACTCGGCAAGACCCATCCACAAATAATCTGATCCCATCATGGAGTGGAGTTTCCTTAGGTCTGGTCTCATCTTGATTTGGTATTCTATGATGTCTAAGCAGTAATATTCTGGGGTCTTGAGGTAGCCCGCTCCCTTTCACAAAGTTAGTTGGGTTCAGGCAGCAATATGTTGTGAGAGCCAAGTCATCTCTTTTTTCTTTTCCTTTTTATTTGTACCAGGGATTGAACTCAGGACCTTGTACTTGAGAGGCACATATGGTGCCACTGAGCTAAATCTCTGACCCTACAATTCATCTCTTTCTAACAGAATAGTTTCATACTGCTAGGCATGGTGGGGTATACCTGTAATCCCAGCATGCAGGAGACTGAAGCAGGAGGATCGCCTTGAGTTTGAGGCCAGCCTGTTCTACATAGTGATTTCAAAGGCGGCCTGAACTACATAGTGAAAGCCTATCTTAAAACAAACAAACAGAAAGAATAGTTTCATGCTTCACTGTTTTGGAATCTGTCAGCCATCTTTCAGCTTTTTTATTTAATATTGTCCTGACCTGATACAGAGTACTTACTATTAAGGCCCCATTAAAAGTTGGTTTTCTAGGGCTGGGCGTGGTGATGCATGCCTGTAATCTCAGCACTCGGGAGGCTGAGGCAGGAGGATCACTGTGAGTTCGAGACCAGCTTGGGCTACATAGTGAGTTCCAGGTCAGTCTCAACTACATAGTGAGACCCTGTCTCAAAGAACAAAAACAAACAAACAAACAAAAAAGTTGGTTTTCTGCTCTACCCAACCAATAAGGGCAGTGGCAGCTACCACTTTGACACATTCAGGCCATCCCCTAGACACTGGGTCAAGGATTTTAAAGATAAAGGCAACAGGTTGCCTTTTTCCTCCCCAAGTTCAAGTCAGGGCTCCAAAGTCACACCCTTGTGTACAGTAACAAACAAGTGGAACATTTTCCTAGGATAGGAGGGCTAAAACAGAGGCTGTGAAGAGGGCCTCTTTTAGTTCATCTACACCTTCAGCTGCCTATGGGGACCCCTGAGGAGGTCAGGATCTTCTTTAATAATTTAAGACACAGAGCCTTTGTCTTTTGTGTATAGGAGTTAATCCACAAGTGACAGAAGCCAATCAGTACAAGAAATTTTCTAAATTCCCTGCCTTTTTTTTTTTTGGTGCTGGGGCCCGAACTCAGGACCTTGGACTTGCAAGGCAGGCAGCAGAACTACTGAGCTAAATCCCGCCCCCCCACTTTGTCTTTGAAAGAGGCAAGATGAGTGTTCCTGGTGTTATGTCAGGGTGCACATATCCCTTGGGATGAAAAACCAACCACGGTCATAAAGTCAGCACCGGTAATGAATTAAAGGGATGAAATTTACAAAGGAAGACACTTTATTTGTAAGGAGGAAAAAGCAGAAGACAGCTGCCCCACGTGAGGTGAGGGCAGAGAGTCTGGATGGATGCCTGTGGGGCTTTGTTCCTACCTTTCCTTTATCAGGTGATAAGGACCCTCCTTCCTAGATCCCTACCTGAATCTTGTCACACCTGATTGGCTGTCTGGACTGTCATAGATGAACCCCAGGTCACAGGACCCTAACTCAGGCACCATTGCATAAGTGCACATTCCTTTTGGTAAGTTTTGTTTGATTTTCTCTTGCCCACTTGTTTTTTGTCAGGGCCTTGTCTCTGGGATTTTTATGTTGATTAGAAGAAGGTTCATACATACTAGATTGAGTTCGTAATTAAGGGGATGCATGTGTACCTAGTGTAGTAATATAGTGATCCTAAAGAATATATATTTATATATTTTTTATATATTATATATATGCACAGTGGTACATCAGTTCATGAACTTGATTCTTTCCACGATTCTGGTCACAAACCAAGTTGGATAAGAACCAAGTCAACTTCAATGGTTAGGTTTAATTTTGACTTTATGGGGAAATTTGATTCAGCTTTTATCCAGTTTAGTTTGTGACCAGAATCATGGAGAGAATTGAGATTGTGAACCTGGATAGATAGATGGATATAGGTAGGTAGGTAGGTAGGTAGATAGATAGATAGATAGATAGATAGATAGATAGATAGATAGATTTTTAAAAAGAGTTTTCTTTAGGAAGCCCACGCTCCCTGTTGTCTCCTTTGTACTACTGGAGGTGGAAAGGGGCTACTCTCTAGTTTCCTGTACCTGGCTTCCCCTGTGCTCTGCCTGTCAGTCCCCTCCACCTTTGATTTAAGTCCTAATGCCTTTTGGTGCCTTTATCTGGTTTTTCTTCTCTCTCTATCTTTGTCCCTTTTATCTCTCCCTCTTGTAAAGTTTTAACTCTTTCTAGTCAGGATTAGCTAGAAAGCCTAATGAGGCCCTCATTCTATTCTTCCCTAGCCTATAGACCCCTGCCCCTGCACTGAGATCCTTTCAGGGTTTGTTCTTTGCTTTCTTTCAGTAATTAGATGTCATAAGTATCTGACTTCCCTTTAACAAACTATAATTTGTTTTTATTTTTATTTTTTTCTCATTGAGTTTATTTGGTACATTTTAGGTATACAGTACAGTTAACAAACTATAATTTGTTTTTAGAGACTTGTAGTCCCCTCTTCCCTACAAAGTCGATCAGGCTTACAATAGCCTTTGATATTTTGTCCTTTTTCTCTTCTGAGACTAAAAGTTCATCTACATAGTGTAATAACTGTTCCTGCAGGAAGTTGGAATTCCTCCAACACTGCTTCTAAGATCTGACCAAACAAGCTTGGGGTCTCCATAAAGCCCTGGGGTTATTTCCTTCTATTTGTAGGGTTTTCTCATTCAAGAGCAAAAAGGTCTCTATTTGGGGGGTCTAAGAGGATAAACCGAAAAGGCATCCTTTAAATCTACCTGACTAAACCATTTGCATTCATATGGGATCTTGTTGAGGAGGGTGTAAGGGTTGGATATGACAGGTGATGGGCCTGGATGATCTGTGTAGCCTATGTAATCCATTGGGCTCTTTGGGAGAATTGGGATGTTGTATGGTGATGTGCATGGTCCATCCCTAATTAATCCTTCTATCACTGGTTGTATGGTACTGCCTTCTGCTAACCACCTCTCCAGGTTGTTTTAGCTCAGTCTTCATTTGTGTAATTTGCACACACACACAGCCCATTAAGGAAGATCAATTTCCTTTTCTTCTGTTTTTAAAAGGGCCATCGTCATCTTAAACTGTCCTCCTTCTACTTCCAGACCTAGGCCTAGCTTCACAATTAGGTCTGTACCCAAGATCTTGGTACCTGCTTCAGGAACATATAAGAATGATCCCTCAGCCTATTCTGATCCAAACTGGATAAAAACTGAATCAAATTTCCCCCATAAAGTCAGCATTGAACCTAACTACTGAAGTTGACTTGGTTCTTATCCAACTTGGTTTGTGACCAGAATCATGGAAAGAATCAAGTTCATGAACTGACGTACCACTGTGCATATATATATATATAACTAGGTACACATGCATCCCCTTAATTACTCAAATATTGGAACCTGAAATCCCTCACCTTTTGCCCCCCCCAAAGTAATAATTTTTCCCTAAGAACCTTATGCCCTTTGATTAAAAAGTTAGCAGCAAGAAGCTCTAAAATTGACCAAAAATATGGCCTTCTTCTATGTAGGTGCCACCCTTAAATTTGCCAGGGATTCCTGGAGGAACTACTTAGAAAGAACCCCGACTCTCCTAATCTTTATTGATTAAAGTCACAAGAGGGGATCACTTTCTCTATGTTTTTCCATTCTGTATACTCTCTTAAAATGCCCCGACTTCCCACATTTAAAATATGCACTCATTATCTTGAGGTTCTCCCCCAGGACTGCCCTTTTGTTTTCCTACTGAATTCCACCCTTTCCTTGTCTTGTTTGTGTGGAGTCTAAATCTACTTTCCCTTTAAACACTTCTTTTACAGTAGAGACCATGATTTTCCCTTTCTGCTTTTCCTCTTCCCTCTTTACAAAGACTTTTGGGCCTCGCATAATAATTATTCAATTGGTTTCTCATTCCATCCCGCAGTCTTTTATAACTTTTTAGTAATATTAGGCCAGAACTTGGTCACAAAATTTACTGTTAGGAGCCCTTGATCTACATATTTGGGAGTGCCATTAGTAAATCATACATTTTTAAAAATATAAACTTCATCCTCTTTACCCTTTTTTCCAACATGATTGGACCTCCTAGTTTTGTCACTATCTCTCCTTTTTCTATCCTGGTTGCACAAAATGTGTCATACAGAATTCTCTCACACCAAAAATGTCTTTTTATACTTTTTGGATTTTCTTCTTTATCCTACTTATGAGTTTCTTTCTATATAACAAACCTACCAGCCATGAAGATTTTTAAAGGACCCAGGTACACTGTGTTTCTCTTGATCTTAGAGTGAGTTTATAAATGGTTACATTCTAATTAGGGTGGGCTGCCAACAGACTTCCAAGCGACCTTGAGTCACATCCTCATCTGAATTGAAGTAGAGAGCAACAGAAGAGCAAGTTAACCCTGTAATAGCAGCTCAAGAACTATCCACTGTATAAGGAATGTTTTAAGCATACCAACTAACCAAAAAATACCATGTCAAATTGGAATATAAAAGTAAGTTTGTCAGTCAGCCAAATTTGAGACAAAAGACTAAAGGTGTGCAAATTGGGCTGATAAAAATACCAGTGTTTAATTGTCTTTTGTTTTTATCTTTGGTACAAGGGTTATCCCTTGCCCCCAAACCTTTTATTCTCCCCAGTAGACTATCTGGAGAATGTCAGGAGAATCCTTCTTTCCTCTTTCTTTGGTTACCCAGGCCTAGAATTCCTCATTTTCTGCTGGTCTCTGTGACTTAGTTTCCCTAAGTGGTGAAGATTTCTTGCACAGCCTATGTACTCAAGCATGCTGGGGGTTTCTTGTGCACCCTGTGCACTAACTGCCCTCCCACCCTGCCACAATGGAGGTTTCTTGCCCACATCTCAGTCAAAAATGCCCAAATCACCATGGCAGTACTTCTACTTCACTTTTTATAGCTTGTCTCATGCACGAGATTGCTTGATTGTCTCAGTGCCTGTTTTATTTCCCTCTGTGTCAGTTTTGCTGCCTTCAGAACAATGGCATTGGATGTCTAATGGCTTCTGCCAGGAGATGGAATATACTGCCATACAGGCCAGGTGAAAATGAGGTGGAACATGTCTCCTTCTCCACTGAGACCCAATACTGGTGGGCACAGATCTCCTGGGAGAGCCACTAATTGTGAAATATGGTCTCAGAAGCAAGTAGAGAAATGAAAGGGAAGCTTTGATCAGCTTTGCAATGGCAGATGTCTGCTAAGCAGGCACCCAGAGAGGTCACAGCGAGGCATTTATCCCCGAACACACAACTCCCTTCCTTACAGTTCCTTAATGCCCAAGTACTATGAGGGTACAGTCTTCCCAGGTGCCACCTAAATTTTCTTTTTCTCTTTCTCTTTCCTGGTACCCCTCCCAATTTGAATTTGGTTTTCTTCATAATACTGTCTGTTCTTTATTCTGGGACTTTCTGAGAAGCCGATGTTCCTAGTTAGAGATTTCATGCAACCTTAGGTGTTTCTACTCAGCTATAGCTAGCCATCCAGCCTACATTTTTGTCCATGTGTGGCACTGGGACCCAACTTGTATGTAGTGCCTTAAATTCCTTGATTTCTAACAAGGGTTTGGGTACACACAGGTACATAGTAATTATAATTGAAATGGTTTGGGATATGGCAGTAACTAAATTTCAAGAAGGTACCAGGAATCTGTAGTGGCACTTGTCTATAATCCCAGCACTCAGGGAGACAGAGTCACAAGCACCCTTATCTAATAGAACCTGGGCAACATTATGGATAACTTGTTTCCAAATACACTAAATAAAAGGGAGGGGAGGCAGCTCAGTGAGAAAATCTTAGACTCAATCCCTGGGAACAAATAAAACAAACAGTTGGCAGCCACTCATCTTTGCTTCCCTGCCTCCATACACTTCTCAAGTTCATTCTCATGTTGTGCTAAGGTGGGACTGTCTGAACATTAGCACAGAGAATGAGAAGTATTTGACATCCAAGATTAGTTCAAAAGACACTATGGCTTCCATCTTGTGCTTCTCCCTTTCTCATTAGAGAAAGCACTTGAACTGAAAATATCCATGTCCATATTTGAAAAAGTCTGGACTATGATATGACTGAGTGCTTCTCAGTTTCTAATCAACATGAGCTATGTAATGTAGCCCTAGACCATGTCCAGGTACCATTTATTGTCATTTGTAAAGTTCCCTGGGCTTAAACTATGAAACACTGTCCTGTTTAAATTACTTTCAATGTTCTTCTTCATCATTCTCTTAGAATGTTTTACTGTTTATCCTTATAATCTTCAAATCTTCACACTGTAATGGTGGATTTTATTTCCGCAACTGTTCAAATGCTATATGTAACAGTGATCAACACATGATGTCATTTTTAGGTAAGCCTTTAAATTCAATTTTATAACATAAAGAATACATACACATTTTTTCTGAACACATCCCCAGAAACTCTGTGTGTAAATATAATTTCATTTTATCATAAACTGTATCAAACCCAGTGACTCCTTTCCTTCCCTACTCACTGTGGTCAGCTATATATTAGTCTATCATCTGTACTATTAATTTCCATGCATCTATTTGTCCATTCATCGAAATAGGCATATGTCATAAAAAAACGGTAAGTTTGAGGGGTTTGTGGTTGTATACAAAGATGACTATAGACATAGTAATTTGTCACCTACTTGAAAAAACATTTTGGGGAATCTTTATATTAGTATAACAATTGTGCAAATCTGGTATTTCATAGTTAGCAGTTTCCTCACTGAATAGTATCAGGTCTCACTAATATTCTAAGAAACTCAAAAACCAAGTTCAGGACTCAGTGAGTGTTCCAAGGGATAACTGTAAACATTCTAGATGTGATTTTAAAGATATTATTGAACTTACATCTCAGTCCTTAGTTTGTAAAGGAGGTGTTGATGTCAGGTAACCAACAAGACTGGAGTGACATTGAAGGAACTGACATACTTAATGGCATATTCTCAGGAACTGGAGCACAATGCCATGAGTTTCTTTGGTGAGTCTTTTGTCTTGGTACCGAGGAGATTTGATTCTACTTTACCTGCTTTGTTGTCTTTATAGGTAGAAATTATCCTGTCTTGACCCAAGGCATATTTTTTGCCTGACGGCAGCAGAACCAACTATCTCTCCTTGATGATTTCCTTTTCTCAGCCACTGAGGTGAACTGGACACACATTGTCCAACACTCTTCCCACTGCATTCAGGGTCTCCTGCTACCCAGGAACAACACCATGCTCCTTCCTTATTGTCCGAGGCCATTTGCCTAGAAAACCCACAGGCTCAAGAAAAATCTAGCTTTTTATGCTAATTGTTGGATTTTGAGCAGTGTACTTCATATCTCTCCTGTACAGAAGGATTTTTAAAGGCACTTACCCCATAGTCTTGTGGAGAATAGAAAATAGTATGTCCTAAAACATTAAGTAGAGATTCCTGGGTTGCAGGCATCACTCAAGTGTTAGGTGGTGTATATATCCTAATGAGAATCCTTCATTTTTCTTCCTAGGAGGTGATTCCTGTCACTACCACTGACCAAAAACCATCCTAGGTCAGAGGGTCTCTGACCCCGGTGGGCAGGGCCACTCAGGGGCTTCGGCCCTTGAGTCTCTCCATTTGTGGAGTTTCTGGTGAGGGTGCAGTTTTCCTCATCAACTCCTTAAGGTGAGTGACACACTTGGCTTTCGTTCTCTGTGTTTTCTCATAACCTTGATACATAAAACCTGCTGTGTTCTACAGTGCACATGTCAGAGATAGTAAGAGAGTTTTCAGGCAGAGCAGGGGACAAGAATAAAGATTGGAAATAAGACATACATGTACTTCCAAGTCTCAGTAAAGAGGAAGCCCATGCCACTTAGAACTAAGCGGTACCATCTTGGTGGGACACTTAGCAGAATTGGAGAAAGGGGTTACAGAGATTGTGCCAGAACTTCTGTTTGGCTACTGAGGAAACAGCAAGCCAGAGAAGAGTTGGTGGTTTAGAAATGAGTGGCAAATTGTGATATTTCCGTTGGGCTTTGGTTGGAGATTTTGGTAGATGGTGGCACTATACCCTGGACAGCAGAAAGGGAAAATAAATATTAGGGATATACCCTTGTAAAAGAGTTAGCTAAGGAAGTTCCTGAGAGTATAGACTCAGGAAAGGTCTGTTTGTATAGGAAAAACATGCCTCTGATGGCTATCTTTGTGCTTGGAAGTGAGGCTATCCCTGGCCAGAATGCTGGCCAGAATACTCCCAGGTCAGCAAGCTCTTTGAGTTTCAAACATCGAAAAATACAAAAAAGTAAAAAGCATTCTCCCATCCTCCACTCCAGCACCTTTCCCTCCTTTCTCCCATCTTCGCTTTCAAGGATATCACCAATTTTCTAGCTGAATTTTATATGTACCTTGAAAGCTCACTGAAGGCAGACCCTCTTTAGCAGAAATTCCTTGTTTTCTCCCTGATAGGCAAAGATAACCTTAGGTGGAAAAAAGGGAAAGTGTTTCAAGACACCATAGTTGTTATAGATAACTAAATGTTGGATTGGGTCATTTTTACAGATTGGAGTATCATCCCTTGGACTAGCAGTATTTCTTGCCTTGAGGCAGCAGAACCAACTGTTTTTGTTTTTTTTTTTTTTTTTTTTTTTTTTTTTTTTTTTTTTTTTTTTTTTTTTTTTTTTTTTTTTTTTTTTTTTTTTTTTTTTTTTTTTTTTTTTTTTTTTTTTTTTTTTTTTTTTTTTTTTTTTTTTTTTTTTTGACAACTTTCCATTTTTCAGCCCCCGAGATGACATGGACCCACATCCTAGAACCCTAGTACCCCCAAAGTATTCTGGAGCTCCTGTAACACAGAACTGCACCTGCTTTTACCATCACGTAGGGCTGAGCCCATTTGCCTAGGAATCCTCTCATTCACCCACATCCCAGTGAAGAACATGTTTTGATACTAATTTTTCGATTGTGAGCAATGCCATTTACATCTGCCTTGTAAAATGGAAGTAGTGTTGGAACTAACTCCATAATTCTGTGCATAGCAGCAGTATGTGACATGTCTGAAACACAGAGGAGAGATGCTTGGGACATAGTCATCTCTCCAGTGTTCACTGGCATAAATGTCCTTTCCTAATGACAGTCTCTCATTTTTGCCCCAGGAGGCTGATTCGTGCCACTACCACTGACCAACATCCATCCTAGTTCAGAGGGTCTCTGATCCTGGTGGGCAGGGCACTTTAGGGCCATTACCCTTTGAATCTCCCTGTTAGTGGAGGTTCTTGTGCAGATGCTGTTCTTGTCATCAACTCCTTAAGGTGAGTGAGACACTGGCTTTCCTTCTGCCCTATGGTCTCACAACCCCAGTCAATGAAACCTACGGTGTTCTAACAGTGTAGATGTTGGAGATAGGATTAGAACAAGTTTGCAGGCCCAGTAGGGGATAAGAATGCAGTTTGAAAGGGGAAGAGATTTAGCTATTTCTAAATTTCAAAGAAGAGGTTGCCCATGCCAGATAGAACCAAGAAGAAGCATCTACATGGTCGAAGATGAGAAAGGAGAGGTTGAGCCAGAACCTTTATTAGGCTTTCTGAAGGTACAGCAAGCCAAAGCAGAGTCAACAGTTCAGAAATGGCAAATTGGAATAATTATGCTGGGTATTGTTTGTTGGGAAGGTCAAAAGATGGTAGCACTAGGCACCAGATGCTTTAGAGGAGGGGAAATCTAAATGATGAAAGATCTTGTAAGAGAATGTTAGATGAGGATGGTGTTGAGAGTATAGACTCAGGAAAGGTTTGTTTGTAAAGGAAGGACATGCCTCTGGTGGGATTTTTGGTGCTTGGAAGAACTGGTTAGCACTGGGAAGGTTGTACCTTCCATGGCAGCAAGATTTTTGTTTGTTTGTTTTTGTTATCAGGAATCAAACTCGGGGCCTTAAGCTTGCCAGTCAGGTTCTACACTGCTAAGCTATGTCCCCAGCCCTGTAGTGAGATGTTTTTAGGCATCCAAACATCATAAAATACAGAAAGTAACAGGCACTCCCATCCTCCACCCCTGCACCATTGCACTGTTTCCCCCAGCATCTCTTCCTTGGGAATGTCACTTATTAGTTTCCTGTTTTCCATAAGCAGCTTGAAAGTTCACTGAGGGCAGGCAGTCTTTGATACAAATGCCTTTGTTGTTTCCCTGATGGGCAGAGACAACCCTAGGTGAATGGAAGTGAGTGTTTCTAAAAAAAAAAAAAAGGCATTATAGATAAATAGCCACCGGTCATCTTTACAGTTTAGAGTATCCTTCCCTAGACCAACTATAGCTCTCACCTGAAGCTAGCAGAACCAACTGATTGTCATCATTGACTTTTCATTTTTCAGCCACTGAGCTGAGCTAGACCCACATTGTCTTAACGCCCTTCCCACAGCACCCGCAAAAGTTCACTCTGTCCCTTTACCATCAGTCAGGGCCAAGCCCATTTGCCTAGAAAATTCTTCC
Source organism: Fukomys damarensis (assembly GCF_012274545.1). NCBI lineage: Eukaryota > Metazoa > Chordata > Mammalia > Rodentia > Bathyergidae > Fukomys > Fukomys damarensis. The sequence continues at coordinate 2,252,487 of NW_022900929.1, forward strand.
AGCCTTGTGAAGAATGTGTGCTTTAAAGATACTAAT
>NW_022900929.1:2252816-2261074 GCF_012274545.1 Fukomys damarensis
CCTCTAGCTTGTAAAATGGAAGTAGCGGTGGCATGACTCCATAGTCCTGTGGAGAATACTAAAGGACATGTCTGAAACATTGAGAGATGCCTGAGTCATAGTCATCATTCACGTTACCTGGCCTAAATATCCTTTCCTAATGATAGCACTTAATTTTTGCTCCTAGGAGGTTGATTCCTGCCAGTACCACTGATCAACATCCATCCTAGGTCAGAGGGTCTCTGATCCTGTTGCTGGGCAAGAACCCCAAGAGGCTTCACCTCTTATATCTCCCTGTTTGTGGAGGTCCTTCTGAGGGTGCAATTTTTTGGGAGGGTACCAGAGATTGAACTCAGGACCTTGCACTTGCAAGTCAGGCGCGGTGCCACTGAACTAAATCCCCAGCCCACAAGGGTGCAGTTTTTGTCACCAACTCCTTCAGGCAAGTGAGACACTTGGCTTAGCTTTTCTTCTGTTTTTTCACCACCCCAGTCCATGAAACTTGCAGTGTTCTACAGTATACCTGTTGGAGATAGAAAGAGAGTTTGCATGCCTACGAGGGGACAAAAGTGGGGGCTTAGAAGACATTTATCTACTTCCAGGTCTCAGAGAGGAAGTTGCCCATGCAAGGGAGAGCCAAGAGGAAGTATGATCAAATGGGGGAAGAACCTGGGTGAATGGAAGTGGAAGTGTTTCAAAAGAAAGAAATTATAAGTAACTTATACTTGAATTAGGTCCTCTTTACAGATCACAATATCCTCCACTAGCCAAACCATAGTTTTCACCAGAAGGCAGCAGAACCAACTGTGTCTCACTGACAACTTTTCATTTCTCAGCTTCTGAAGTAAGCTGGACCCATGTCCTGCCATTTCCTTCTATAGCACCTGAGGGCTTCTGGCATCCAGAACTGCATGCACCCTTCTCCTTTACCATGAGTCAGGGCCAAGCCCATTTGCTTAGAAAATCCTTCCATTCATCCACAATGTTTTGATCAAGAACATTGTACCTCACCTCTAGCCTGTAAAATGAAATAATGGCATCCACTCCATAGGCCTGTGGAGAATAGTAAAAGGGCATGTCTAAAACATTGAGAAGAGATTCCTGGGACATAGTCATCTCTCAAGTGTTAGCTGGCATAAATATCCTTTCCTAATAACAATACCTCATCTTTGCTCCTAGGAATTTTTGCTGCCACCACGACTGATCAATATCAGTGGGATCTGAAGATCTCTGATCCTGGTGGGAAGGGCCCCTCATTGGCCTTCACCCCTTGAATCTCCCTACTTTAGTAAAATTCTTTTGAGTGTGCAGTTTTTGTCACCAACTCCTTAAGGTGAGTGAGACACTAGGCTTGCCACCCTGTTTTCTCCCAGCTCAAGTCTATGAATATCTGTAGCGTTCTAAGAGGGTAGATGTAAAGATAGGATGTTAGGAGTTTGTGTTCCAAAGATGGGGCAACAATGAGCATTGGGAGGAAGAAGTCATGTAACACCAGGTCTCAAGCAAGAGGTTGCCCTTGCCAGGTAGACCCAAGCACAAGCATCTGGTTTGGGTCACACAGCAGATGAGACTGAGGGGAAATCTGAATGACAGCTTTTATTGGGTTTGTGAAGAAAAAGCAAGCCAGATCAGAGTAACAGCTAAAAATGGCGGATTGCAATAATTTCACTGGGCTTTGGTTATTGGGAGGCCTCTAGATGTTTGCACTTGGGCCTGAATGGTTTAGGGCAGGAGAAATATCTAGATAAGTAAGTGATTGAGATCATTTCTTGGGTTGGTTGGGTTTTTTAATTTTGTTTTGTTTTTTAGGAAATTCATGTGTTTGGATCAGCCGTTTGCTATCCAGAAAACTCAGCTATACATAGGGAATTTCTCCCAAGCCAACATGCTGCACAAGATGTCTAAAAAACATAAAATACAGAACATAAAAATACACATGCAGGCTTGTAGATGCCTTGATTTCTTCCTTGACCTTCATGTGGACTTGTCCCTGTGGTCATGTGTCCAAATTCCCCTTTCCCTTGGAGACACCAGTCATTGAATTAGAACTCACCCTAAAGACTAACTTGGTTACCTCTGTAAGGTCCCTGGGTCAAAATAAAGTCACATTCTCTGATGTGATCCTGTGTTAGGACACAGTTCTCCCATTACATACTTCAGACCATTATTCTCTCCTCCCTCTGCTGTTTTTGTCTCCCCTCTCTGCACCTATGATTAAGATTATTTTCATTGTTTTTTATAGATATTGGTAGTATGTGAATATTTATTTTCGGTACTGGGGAACACTGTGTATATTTTATATGTACATATACATGTATGTATATTTTGAGATAGTTTCTTAAGTTATTAAGTTGCCCAGTGTAAGGTCAAAGTTTTGATCCTTTTTTTTTTTTTTTTACCAGGGATTGAACTCAGGACCTTGTGCTTAGGAGGCAGGCATCACTGAGCTACATCCGTAGCTCAAAATTTTGATCCTAATGTCTCAGCCTCCCTGGCTTTTTTTTTGTTGTTGTTGTTTTGTTTTTTTGGTACCGGGGATTGAACTTAGGTCCCTGCGCTTGTGAAGCAAGTGGCAGAACCACTGAGTTAAACCCCCAGCACCAGGATTCGTTATTGTGGTGATACGTACAGGATCTGATATCTTAACCATTTAAAAATATACAGTTCAGTGGCATTAAGTATATTTATATTAAATTGAGTTTTTAATCTCCTTTAAACAACCATTTTCCTATAATATATAATATTTAAAATTTAGTGCCTCAGGTAAGCACATGTGAAGTGCTCATGTTCTTTTGCACAGATACATGTATAACATGCAAATAAAGGTAATTTGTCTTTCAGGTAAAAACAGCTTGGTTTGATGGTCATGTGCCAGTAGAAAAACTTTCAGTACTGCATTTAATCATTGTTTAAGATAGCACACATTCTTGTTTGTGAATTGATCAGGAATAGATTTCTATTACTTATATTAGGAAGTGATATTTTTTCCTTATATAAGTTCAGCTAGCCAGACTTACATCTATTTTTCCTTTGCAACCCTAAATGTACTGAATCACACTATCTGCTGAACCCTGTCCTTGTTATCATTGAATTATTAATCTTCATTTCTGCACATCTCACAAAATCCAAGGGCAATGGAATTCTGAAAGACACACTTTGCTTCCAGTTGTCATTTGGTCCTGAAATGCTGGCAGCCTTTATTTGCCTGCGGGGGGAGGATACTACTTAATCTTGAAGAGGCCCCATCTCACGTGTCACTTCATTTGCAAAACTTTTCCTGAACGCCATTTACTTCAAGTTAAGTCCACCCACTGGGCCCTGCTTTTATTTCCTTGCGTGAAACATGGTGACATTGTGGATAACCAATTATGCATAGCTCTGGATTCCCAAAAGTAGTCTCTGGAAAATAGGTACAGCATTTCCAATACATGGCACATTCTGAGATGCAAGTTAATATTTTGGAATCCTTAAGGAGCAGCTAGGGGTCTTAGATTTGGAGCAGGTATTGTACAGCTTCAGGCTCCTTTCAAGAGACCGTGCTCCTCAAAAGACAAATGTAACCTGCCTGGAAAACTTTCAGGCTTTAGTATCTTCTGTTGGTTTGCGGGGAAGGATGTTAATTATTATTATTTGCTCTGAAAAATTAAAATAGCCTTTTATTTCTTTGCAGTCTAAAGCAAGACTTGAAGAATCCAACTCATAAAAGCCAGCCTGGTTTTATACCTAGTCTGTTTATAAACAGCACCCTCTGAAGACTGTCTCCCCAAGTGGTCTGCAGGGACAAGTCTCCTGATAGTGTCATCTGAGCACTCTTAAAGAGTGCAAGGAAGGTACTCTTCCCTTTCTCCCTCCTTGCCTCCCTTGCCTTTTTTTGTGGTAAAATGTGATAGGTACTTCTTTGGGATATGTTTTGTGTCTAATCTATTTTAGGCATTTCTATTATTTCTTCTTTGTTCATAGTGATTATGAGTAAAATCTACAAGAGGTAAAGGGCCTGGTTGTGGTTACAGATCATAAATGGATGGAAAGGGTAGTGGCAGATTAAGGTAGGCCTTCATTATGTCTGCATAAATTCATTGTCACCCTCCTTGATCCATCCAGTGTTTGCAGTGGCCACACTGGTGATTAAATATGAAAATAGGGATTTAGCTCAGTGGTGCTGCCACCAGCCTCACAAGCAAGCGCAAGGTCCTGAGTTTGATCTTTGTTACCAAAAAAAAAAAAAAAAAAAAAAAAAAATAGTAGAAATTCCCAGCCTTGCATCCTGTACAACTCTGAGGGTAGCACTATTCTCTGCTCTTCACCCAAGTGTTACTCTCTTTGACAGAGAGAGCTGTTCAGGGGCTTCCACTTGCCTTTCCCTACTTCAATAGCTCTTGTTCTCTGAGTCAGGGAACCAATGTATATTTTTTGGCAACTCCTAAGTATGACTATTTGAATACTGCATTTGGGAACCAGATAATGACCCAGTGGACTCAGTGTATCACCTGACCCCTAGCAATAAAGGGGGCCCTGGAGGTGCTTAAGATCTTCATCTGTCTACATGAATGGACACTGTAACCAAAATCCTAGAGATACCAGAGTAGTACCTTTTCCTAGTGTATGGTTACCCAGTAAATTAAATGGCCAGAGTTCTTTTGGGAAAAATTTGGACAATCACTATGGTTAATATGTGGCACAGATCTGGCTTTTCCTTTGCTGAATGGGCGTTTGGACCTGAGAACTGACTCAGTTTGGGAAAACTTGGCAGGTGACTGCTCCTTTCCACTTGAACAGTTGATCTAATTTATCTACTGTGCATCCAAATTTTATATAGGAAGATATGCATCCTTCAATTACCTAGGTATTGTGCCTTTGTTGACTGCCTACCATCCCCACGTTGTAGTAGCCATCTCTGTGGACACTTGAAAGTCAGGTACTAGTGTCACCGATGCCCTAGCAACAAGCATGCTCACTTTGCTTCTGCTGAGTAAATGCTGCCACCTGGCTTCTGTTTCTCTGGGATCCTATCATCCTGCTTGCCACACGAGAGCCTACTTCTACAATGGCATCCCCTAGTCTCAGCCCTGACCCACAGATGACAGCCACAACCACAAGTCACTGTTTCTCAACAAAGCTGGTACTGCCTTCACTCTGCTCCCCGTCCCCACCCTGTGGTCATGATAAAGTATCTCCCAGACCTTGTCAAGGAAGAGTCAGCTGGTAGCACTTGTTTTTAGCATGTCCACTTCTGAGCCCACTGTTGCCTTCTGCCACTATCTACCAACAAAGTCATGGCATCTCAGCTTCATAGAACAGGCACTTTTGCAATGGTGCATCAGAACTAGGACCTTTGACAGAAGTGTTATATGTGTAATATGGAACAATGCCCATATTCCTACCAACCCTTATTTATTCCCCTATCTCTGCCAGTCTTCTAGCCTTCTTGGGATCCATTCCCAGGCTTATTTGCAGTTCCTGCTGGTATTTATGAGCTTAATTCTGTAGCTGCTTCAATTTATAGTTTCATTCCTCCCCCTAGCAGTCCTGAAATTTCGTCAGGTCATACTGGGACCTGGTGTTAGTGAATGATCTGGTAGCCAGGAGCCATATGGAGGCAGAGAATATACTGTCTTGTAGAGTACCTGCCTCATCTAAGCTGTATGCATAGCCTTTGGGGTGGTGGCCATATTCTCTAACAAGTGGGAGTGGCTGAAGTCTCACTGATATTAGATTCTCATTGTTAAGTCTTGGGTCTCCTCTTCCTTACCAGAGCCCTGGCATGTTGGAGAGTGATTGTGGCTAAGAATTCAATCATTCCTAAAGTTCTGCTCCTTTTGAAATAAGTCCCAAGCCTAGTCCTCAGGGATGCCTGCCCTGTGTCTATAGGTGACAACAGTTAGGTAGAGTACAAGGGTCTCTTGCTTTCACACTTTGCTTTATACTAATGACTAATCACCTGAAGCTTATCATTTTTCCCTTTTTAAAAAGGCACAAGTACCCAATCTCACATTTCTAATAACTAGTTCTCCCCTCATCTTCAAACGTTAGAGAGACTTAATAGGCCACCACACCCCTTTTTACCCACATCTGACCATAGTTCCCCTCAAGTGGGAGCAACTATTAGTATCCATTTATTACTTGGAATCTAATGTTTATATTTTCCTAAGAACCATTCCTGGTACTGTGTTAAGCCAGTCTTCCCAGAAGTAGGGATTGTGGCAGAATCGGGTGTTCATCATATATACTGTGAGAGAGTTCTGGGTAAGAAGGTAATGAGAGGCAGGGGCAGTGAAGAGTCAAGCAAGAGTATGGTCTCAGTGGGAAATTAGGTTCCCTTTAGCTAAGAACAGCCCTTGAGAGAAAGGGCCTGCTGTGGGTTATTAGTGGCTATAACTCACAGCAGGTGTGTGTGGGGGGATGGACCAGTCATCCAGCAGAAAGGATCTGGGTAGGGAGTTAACAGCACCCACTGCAGGTCCTCAGAAAAACTAATTCATCCATCTTTGACATCTGTTACTCTGATTACCTGGGAGGGCTTGGGGACACTTGCGCATGACATTGTTGGTAAAGGAGACAGGCTGAGTGACTTCTGTAGGTCACACAGCTTGTAAGAACAGAAGCAAAGCGAAATTTTCTCCAAACAAAAGTTACTTTGGATTAAGCTCTTCTCTGGAAGATAGCAGGTTTCTGGGACGAGTTTGCCAACTGTCTCAACCAAAGATCCATCCATTGGAAGGCAGGGATTTTATATTCTTTATAACTTCTCCATTCTTGTCAGTTTGCTAAAGTGGCCCTAAGAAAAAGATTTCTTCTGTTTGCTTTGAGGTCATGGAGAAGGTAGAGTGGGGAAGTGCAACTTCCTCTCTAAGAGCCTGTGTGAAAATTCCAAGGGATGATTAAAATTTTTTTTCTTACCCAAACTGCTCAGGCACCCTGATAAGGTGTTTAAGGGGATGATGGAAGGGGCAATCTATCAGTAGACTGTGAAATGTAAAATGAAATTAAAAGCCAAACTTCTAATGTGACTTCCAAAGGAAGCATTTTGAAATATCACAAAGTTCAGGTGAATATCAAGGTTCTTTAGCATTTGGACTTGATCGTCTGAGAGTTGTTTGGAAAAGGGAAGGAGTTACTGGGTCCATTCCCATAGTTGATCTCTTCTCAAAAATCTCTTAATGTTGGAACGGCTGTGAAGGTAAAATTCCATAAACATTATCAAGAAGAAAGTTGTGATGTTAATCCTGAAAGTGGACACTGAATACTAGAGGACTGGAATTAGCTTCTCGCTCTTTTGTTTCCTCAGAGTGCTCCTTCTTCAAGTACACAATTGATATTCTAAAAGCAGTCTATAGAGGAAGTAATGATTGGGGCCTCACAACGGGCTGTGTGGGAAGAGGAATGGATAGACTTTCTATCAGCACGTGTAAGAATTCGGTGGGGCATGGTTCTAGGATTTGTAGGAAAGTCTGTTTATGGCTGGAACACCTAGAAGAAAAAAGGAAACTTGGGCCTTTCAATGTCAGACTAAGGAGTTTACACTTATATTTGGGTGGAGGAAGTCTCTGACCTATGGTTCCGAAAGATCATCTTACCCAGAGCATGAAAGAATCAGAGTATCACAGAGAGAAAGAGAGATTGTCAGAATGAGCTTGGAGAGAGTGAAGGATAATTTGGGGTCAGGACCACATCCCCTGGAATCTGGCAGTAGGATATGAGTTCGGATAAGAGGCTGGATTGTCTAGGGAAGGAAAAATGCAGAGGGAGACTCAGGTCGGCGCCATATCCTTAATCAAAGCAGACAAGAGATGCAGGAGGCAGGAGGCAGAGGTATGGAGGGGAGAGATGAGGATGAACCAGTTCTATTGGACCTCGTGGTCAACGACCTAAGTGATCAGAAGTATGACACTAGGAATGCAATAGCCGGTCCACTTGCCCTCAAATACTGCAGCCTCTCCAGAACCAGGTTTAAGACGCTCCCCTTCCCGGAACACTGCGTGCAGCCTGATGGACAGCGGCTAGGTCCCGCGGACCTCAAAGCCGAGGGTTGCGCAGCGCATTCGCGCAGGAAGAAGCGCACGGTTGGGAAAAGGTTTGCACCGAGACTGTTGCTCTCTGGGGGCGGGTATTTCGGCGGCCCGCAGCCCGCGGGCTTGAAATGGGAACTTCGGCGGAGGCCGTCGCACAGTTTATTGCCTGGAGGGCCGGGCGGAAGAGGCCTTGCCTCGCCCTGCGCCGCCGCTCGCTCAGCCAATCCGTGCACTCCTTCCGCCGGCAGCCGGCGCTCTGCTGACGCGCGA
>NW_022900929.1:2262309-2269939 GCF_012274545.1 Fukomys damarensis
CGCGTGGTGTCCGAGCTGCCCACACTGGGCGAGGCGGGCACGGAGGGGAGGCTGGCGGGCGGCGCGTCCCTAAAAGCATGTGTGCCTCCCTCGCGCTCTTTATGTTTGGGGCTGGACGAGCCAACTTACCTGGAAAGGCGGCTTGCGGGGCCTGGGGGGGTGTGTTGGGTGGAGCATCAGTTTCAGATATTTGAAATGAAAATTTGACGGGACGGAGCTTTTATCACCCAGGACTTTAACCTCTAATGAATGCATTCAGATTACTTTTGTTGAATAGCTCTTATGTTCCCGGGGGTGGGGGGAGTCTTGTTTATGGGAAAACATGTTAGTTATTTCAAGCAAATATACTCCCATAACGGTGAAAGTGGTTGAAAACTGTTTAGCTAACTCCTCTTTTTCAAAAGAGCAACGGTATTGCAGGCTCTCATGCATTTTTGGAGTAAAAATAATTCACTTTTTACGGTGCTACTCATTCAAAGTGCATAGGGTTTATGAATAATCAGCTTCATTTGATTTTACTTAGAATCAGTTTCACTTTCTTTTCTAAATACAGTATTTGGTTTGTAAAGATTTAAGGCTAATCGTGTTTTATTTACTTAACTATAATTAAAATCAAGGCTGTGTCCTTTTAAAACTTGTGTGTCTCAAAACGGAAATGGTACAAAAACCTGTGTTACGTTGTTTATGAAGAACTATAATGTAACAGTTTCTGTTTAAATATGTTGATGTGTACTTTAGTGCAAGTGAAGTGCCACAGTGTTTAAATAGTGATACTCTTTAAAACGAAAAAAAATGCATTCTTAACATTTGGTCACCATGAGGGAGGGAGACTTACCTGTGTGTAAAGGACCAGGGATTTTAAAGCTGTTGAGTAAAAAATTGCACTTAAAGCAAAGGTAACATTTGTGAAGTTGATTTGTCTCATTCTTACACATGCATCAAACTTTGATTCGTGTTCCTGTTTTTTTTAACATGCTCTGGTAACTTTTGTATATCTTTAGGAGGTGTTGAGAGGAATGTTAAACTTTTCATTGGAGTAGTTTAAAAGTCTTGATATTTATAGCAGTAGTTTTTAGAAGCTTTACTGACATTAAAGAACATGGAACTATTTGAATCTTAACATTGTTTGGCTGTAAGAAAGGTCATCTCTGTGGCAGATGGAGTCTGGTTTGATAACTGATGGTTTTAGAGTAAGATTTCATTGCCTGGATATATAATCAATGAATTTGGTTTATATTTCCAGACTTGTAATAATATTATTACTGATGAGTTGTATTTTCCTTACATTTATTTTTCATTTAAGGTTTTCTTTTTCTCTTCTAGAGCAAATAAAATGGTTTTATTTGGTTATTTGTTAATCATTGTCCCAAAGTAATGTTTATCAGGAAAATCGAGACTTTTGTTGCTATTTTATATTATCATACATAAGGCTAGATTAGCCTTTTTATTACTTAATTTTGGCTTTCTTTTCCTACTCTGCTGTCTCTTTTCTAACACGTTTCCATATCTGCTGATAGGTCAGGAGAATGTGAACTTCATTAGAATGATAGACTCAAGCTTTCTTCTTGAATGAGAGTCAAGTATTTACAGTTAAAAAATTAAATCTTTTAAGCTTACTAAGATCTAACATTTTCTTTTCTGTTTCTCCATTAGCATCCCAAACTTTTAAGGTTGTACTGTTTGGGTAACAATCTTGCTTAGTTAAAAATTATACACAAAATCTTACTGTGAGCACCAAGTGCACGGTAATATTTGCTGAAGTGGGACATACATGGTATTTTTTGAGACAGTTTATTTTTTGAGATAGTTCAAGCTTACCTTGAACTCACTGTGGAGCCCAGGATGTCCTTGAACTCATAGTGATGCCCCTGCCAGGGCCTCCCGAGTGCTGGGATTACAGCATACACCATGTCCGCATATGGGTACTTTAAAGGTAGCTCAAATTTCAGTATATGTGGACTAAGAGTATTTAAGGGATTAAATGAGATGCCATATATAAGTAATTTAACATAAGCTGGTGCTAGAAGCAAATGCTAGTTACTTCCTTGTTTGCAGAAATTTTGTTCATTGAACATGTGTGAAAAGTTTTCTCTATACTAGGTCATGATATAAAAACATGATATGCTTTGTTTTTAATGTTATATTTTTATGACCATATGATATGTTCTCTACTATGATATGAAAACATACTAGAGATCACCAAGTAAAATAGCTGTAGAGTAAATACTAAAGTGCTGCTGTAGAAATCAGCACAAGGGTGCTGGAGGAGCTTCTAGGAGAGGTTTTTAACTTAATCTTAGGGGAAAGGAATTGTCAAGGAAAGTGTCCCAGAAGAAATGAGCTCTAACCTGAGTAGAAATGTTAACTGGCCAGAGGGGAAAAGATAGGAAAGAAAGTAGACTTTTAAAAAGAATAGCATGTGCACAGTCCAGAGAGTGGGGCTGAAATATAAACTGAGTGTGGTGGGGACATCATAGGGAGTGCTGGCAGTCACTAGGTCAGAGTGCCAACTCTAGGGTCAGGACTGGTGCCATGCATGCAGAGTTTCTCCATGATAGTGGCATACTTGGATTGGCTGCCTGGGCACTCTAGGAAACATAACTTTTAAGTACTCTGTTGAAGGTGGTCTAGTGAGGAGGAGGCCTGGCTACTCCTGGTCCCAGTTTCTAACAAGTTGATAAACCTTGTGAAATCTTGTTTTGTTTTGTTTTTTTTTATTGGTACATTTAAGGTGTACAATATAATGACATTCATCATTGGAAATTTGCACCTTTACATAATCCATCTTGGTTCTTATTTTTTCCCCATCACCCTGCCCTCCCTTAACCCCTCCACCCTTCCCTATCTACAAAGACTTTGTCCTTTTTTGTTGTTGTTGTTGGTACGGGGGATCGAACTCAGGACCTTGCACTTGTGAGGCAGGTGGTAGAACCACTGAGCTAAATCCCATAGACCTTGTGGATTCCTGTGTGATCTTTCATAGTGTCATTATGAAAATTAAACAAGTTAATGTTTGTCCATCAGTACAGTCCCCTGAACAGTGCTTAGTTAGTAGCTTTAAAATAGGATTTAGAGAGAAAATTATAATTAAGTACTTTTATAACATGTATTTGTGTTCAAGTTTGATGTCAAAAGTCCTACAAGTTTTATTTTAAAAATTGTAATACTGGGGGCTGGGGATTTAGCTCAGCGGTTCGGTAGCCTGCCTTGCAAGCGCAAGGACCCAAGTCCGATCCCCGGTACCAAAAAAAAAAAAAAAAAAAAAAATTGTAATACTGTATAAATGAACCTCTTTTCAGAAAAATGTTTGTTCCAAAGATGAGACTTACTATAACTATAATTTCTTAAGAGTATAATGTACTTCATACAATGTTGTTTTGTACTTTTTTGAGGCAGAATCTTTACACATAGTCCAGGGCTGGCCTTGAATTCCCTGTGTAGCTCAGGCTGGTCTCAAACTTGAGATTTTCCTTCCTCAGCTCATGGTGCTAGTATTATAGACATGCACCATTATGCCCTGTTCTCATTTTGGACTTTAAGCTAAAAAAAAAAAAAAAAAAAAAAAACAAAAACTTCACGTAGTGTAATAGTTTATTAGTACTAGTTCCCAGTGTTAGATACAAGTAGGTACTTAGTAAATATGAGTATATGTAGAATTAGAAATTAAAGTGATTATAAACTGAAATATACTTTTAGGAGGCCTTCAAATACTTTATTAAAGTTTTTTTTTGGGGGGAGCTGTGGATCAAACTTGGGACCTTGCACTTGTGAGGCAGGTGGCAGAACCACTGGGGTAAATCCCTGGCCCTTTATTAAAGATTTTGAATGAAAAATTATTGATATTTTTGGATTAGCATGATTCTAAATGTCCCAAGAAAATTATTAAAAAGTAGTAGAGGGCTGAGGATATAGTTAAGTGGTAGAGTGCTTGGCAGGCATGGGTGAGACCCTAGGTTTAATCCCTAGCACTGCAAAAAAAAAAAAAGAAAATACTGCTGCTTTTATACTTGGATAGTTTGTTTGAAAATAATTTAAAATGGATAGAAAACATTCCAAAGATTACTTTTCTTACTTTATGAAATAAATGTGGGCTTTTTGACTTGCAGAATTGAACAATGACCATAGTTGACAAAGTTGAATCTTCAGACCTCTCAGCCTGTCAGAATCAGCCTGGCAGTTCTGAGGCAGTCTCACCTGGAGACATGGATGCGGGCTCTGCCAGCTGGGGTGCTGTGTCTGCATTGAGTGATGTTTCCAGTCACACGCCTTCTTTAGGACCAGTACCTGGTGCTGTCTATTCAAATCCGGCTGTACCTGATAAATCAGAGCTATCACCACAAAAGGATCAAGGTACTATTTTTTTTTTTAAACATTGCCAGATGCTTCTGTGTGAATGCTGTCAATGGGTTGGTAGTTTCAGAGAGGGGCTTATTTAGTAAGAGATATTGCCACGTGGGTGGCCAGCATTATTTGATGAAAAAGAAATTATTTTCCTTTAGTGAGTAAGCATTCGTTATTAGCATTCATTAATAACATTCATTATTAACAGGGTATTATTCTCTTGTTACTAAAATATGAGTAAGTTTTTTTATTTGTAATGTTTTGAAGGACAAACTATCTTGAAGAGAATGGAGATGACCAAGCTTTATATTTCCAGTTTTCCAGTAGTTATAGTTTCCTAAGTAGATACAGTATCTATCTTTGGAAAAGAGCAGATAATATAAGTGTTACATTTGTTGAAATTCATCCATATAAATGAAACATTGATGCTTTTAATTGGTACTTTTAAGACTTGGATTAAAAGTCTTGAAGATTTGAAATACAAAGAAAGGTAATACTAGACTTAGTTGCTAATTGAAATGTTGTCTAGTTTAAAATATATCACAAAACACAGACAGTTTGATTGAATATTGCACATAGAGTTTTACAATCCTTTGGCTTTACCATGAAGACTTTCCCACAGGCCATCTTTCCTTAAGGCTCCAGCTCCTATCATGTTGCTGGGGTTTTCCTTTCTCTCCCTTAGGACTTGGCTCACATCTCCTCACTCTGTCCTTCTTGGGGACTCTTGTCTTACAGGCTCATTTCCCATCAAGCCAAAGCCTATTAAATAATTATTAATATCCCCTCAAATAGAGAACCACTATAGGCCATCGTTGCCTTTCATAACACCAAGAGACTAGCCATCCTTTGAAAAATTAGTTTTGCTACTGGTAATTTTGAACTTTCCTAGTAGTTTCTTCAATATCACTTGTATTCTTAGTTACTAGTAATCTTTAAAAGCCTTGACAATAGATACAAACCTTTTTAGGACACACATATGTAGTACACTTACAAGTAACAGCCTGGTTCAAAGACAGTAGTCTTAGTGGTAAATGGGGACATCAGTATGAACCATCAGAACTGAAAATGACCCCTGGGAAGGCTCAGCTGCTGTGATGGTAAGAATGGAGGTGGTACTGAACAGGCATCCAAAGTAAATATTAAAGGGAATTGGGTTATCTTATGTATTCTGTTAGTTATAATGAACTCCTATGAAGTCACCAGCCATTCTTGACATGTACTAACTTAGAGCCAGCTCACCCACTGACCCTGTCCCCAGTATTTTAAAAGCAAATCCAATATTTCATATTTAATTTCTAAATATTTTAGTGTGTATATGTGTAGAATTCTTTTAAAAGTTACAGATGTCTGTTAAAAATCTAGTCAATATTCAGATGTCTGTGGTTGTCATAAAATTTTTTTTCAGTACTAGAATACCAGGGATTGAACCCAGGAAGTGCTGAGCTATTTTTTTTATTTATTGCTAAGTTGTCCAGACTGGCCTAAAACTTGCCATCCTTCTGCCTCAGTCTCTTGAGCAGCTGTGACTACAGGTGTGCACTATCATGCCTGGCTATATAATTTGTTTTCAGTAGTCATTGAAAGCAGCAACCAAATGGAGTCTGCACTTTGCATTTGTGGATATGTCTGTGAAATTTCTTTTAATTTGTAAACCTCCCCACTTTGTTTGCAATTTATTTATTGAAGAAACTGAATAGTTTCTCATATTCTAGGTTGTCTTTTTAAATGTCCCTTTCTAACCTTGTATTTCTGGCAGTGATAATGAGATTTAGAATTTTGATTTATTTGGCTTTAGAAGTATGTCAAGTTTTGTTTTTAAATCTTTGCTGTTTATTTTTCTAGCCCTAGGTGATGGCATTGCTCCGCCACAGAAAATTCTATTTCCATCAGAGAAGATTTGTCTTAAGTGGCAACAAACTCATAGAGTTGGCGCTGGGCTTCAGAATTTGGGTAATACCTGTTTTGCCAATGCAGCATTGCAGTGTTTGACATATACACCACCTCTCGCCAATTACATGTTATCACACGAACACTCCAAGACATGTAAGTGTTCTGAGCTGTGGTGAGTTTGTGGACTGTGGTATGCTAACCTACTCAATTTTTTCCCTCTGATTTGAAAAGAATCAAGTTGAGTTATGTGATCATTAAGAAGTTGGTTTATTCTTTTAGAATCCAGGATTTGTATTTAGCTTACCTGAGAAGCATACTGCATCTAATTTGACCTGGGATTGGGTATTTAAAAGGAAACTTATTTTATCATCATTTAGCATTTCTAACTCCCTCCTGGTTTTCTCCATTTGTTAAAAATGTTTTTGTTTTCATTTTTGTTGTACTGGGGATTGAATCCAGGATCTCACACATGCTAGGCAAGTGCTGCACCACTGAACTACACTCCCAGTTCTTACACTTATTAAAAATGTGACATAATGTCTGACATTAACAGTTGGGACAAACGGTTAAAAAACCTGTCCCTCTGGTATTCATTGGAAGGCTTGATTCATTTCAGGCTTATAACTCTTAGCACTGCCTCCAACCTTGTCATACAGGACTTTCTTTTAGCATTTGAGAGCTCCATCTTCAATCTACAAGGCAGAAAATCAGTTAAAACATATGAAGATGTCTTTAAATAGGAGCCAGCTCAATGTTGACTAGCAAAACAATTTAGAATATCCACTTTTGACCTCCGGCATGTCTGAATCTGTCATCTTATATAAATGAAGTATTCCTGTTCTTTACTCTGAATTAATGTTCATATTTATATGTGCACTCTGGTTCTATATGTCAGTGATTTGGCTAAAACAAATGAAAAAACCGCCTTAGTTTTTTCTTGAACAATTCTTTACTGAATAGAGAATTTAAACTGTTTTACAACTGTTTTTTTCATCAAAAGAGCAAAGTAATACTTGTATTTGGTAAGTACAGAAAAACTTAAACCAAAGAAAAATCACTTAGAATCTCATCACCCAGAAGTATTTGCCATGCCAAGGGTTTTTAAATTATAGAATGAACATTCTGTTTGCCCTCAATTTCTAAGCCTCCGTTTCATTCCTTACAGACAGCTTTCCTATCACTGTTGTGCTTAGTGAAAGTAGGGTGTGGCTGAAAAACCCAGTACTGGCACCTGTACAGCAAGAAAAAGTATACATGTCCTATATATATTTTGTCCTGTTTTGTTAGATTTATACCTTTTTTTATCCCGGAGATTGAAGCTTACGCTTATGAGGCAGGTGGAGATTTATACCTTTTTATTCCTCCTCCTCCTGTTTTTTTTTTTTTTTTTTTCTTT
>NW_022900929.1:2270270-2280690 GCF_012274545.1 Fukomys damarensis
TTTTTTTTTTCCTGGTTGGTTTAATTTTGATGCCTATGCAGTCATTGCTGGAATATAGAGATACATTTGATTTCTACATCATGTTGATTTTGTACACTGTACAAAATGTTGAAGTCATTTATTAGTTCCAGGCTTTTGTTTTGCTTTGTTTTTTTGGATAGATTCCTTGAAGTTTTCTACATGTGTAGTCACGTTATGTCATGTACCAATCAGAACAGTTGTACATAACACTTCATGGGTCTCTTGGCCTTATTTATTTCCTTGTTTTATTTTCTTATTTCACTAACTAGAACTTCCAGCACTCTGTTGAATAATAGTGGTGAAAACAGGCATCTTTGCTTCTTTTCTGCTGTTACAGGAAAGCACTCGATTTGTTGTCTTTATTCCTGTTTTTCTGATTCTTTTCTTTTTTTTCTTTTTTTGTAACAGGGATTGAATTTAGGACCTTGGCGCTTGCAAGGCAGGCAGTGGCACCACTGAGTTAGATCCCCAACCCCGATTCTTATTTTTTTATCCTGAATGTATATTGATTTTTGTCAGATGATTTCAGCATCAAATTGTTATGATCATGTGATATTTCTTCTTTAACCTGTTAATATGGTGAATTATATTGGTTGATTTTTGTATTATTTCTGCATACCTGGAAAAAACTCTGGTCATAGTGTGTAATTCTCCAGATAGATTGCCCAATTTTATTTGCTAATAAATCAGTAAGGGGTTTTACATCTATGCACAAGATTTTTTGTTTTTGTTTTTGAACTGTCTTTGTCTGGTTTTGGCGTCAGGGTAAAATTAGCTATATAATTTGTAGCTAGTTAGTATGTATTAGCTGCTGCTTTTTCTTTTTTCTTTCTTTTCTTTTTTTTTTTTTTTTTTTTTTTTTTTTTTTTTTTTTTTTTTGTACCAGGGATCAAACTGGGGTCCTTGAGCTTGCGAGGCAGGCGGCAGAACCTCTGAGCTAAATCCCCAGCCCTTTTTCTTTTTGTTTTGAAGATATCTTATAGAATTGCTGTTCTTTTTTAAATGTTTAGAATTCTCCAGTGCAACTATCTGGGCTTGGAGATTCCTTTTTGGAAGTTTTCAAATCATAAAGTGAATTCCCTTAGTAAGGGTAGGACCACTGAACATATTATTTTTTATTAGATAAGTTATAATTTGCTTCTTTGAGAAATTAGTCTATTTCTTTTAAATTTACCTGTGTAAAGTATCCATAATATTTATTATCCTTTCAGTGTTTTCTGGGCCTGCATTAATATATCCTCAGTTTCACTACTAATATTGAAAATTGTTATAAATTTCCCTTTCAGCACTACTTTGTATCCCCAAATTTTATTTTTATTCAATTCTGTATGTTTCAAAATTTCCCTTGACACTTAGTCTTTCATTCCTGGATTAGACATCTTTCAGTTATTTCGAGATTTTCTTATCTTTCTTGTTTTGATTCCACTGTGATTGGAGAAGACCTAAGTTTTTTAAGGCCTCTGAAACAAATGTATATTCTGCTCTTGGTGGATGGACTGTTCTATAAATGTTGATTTGATCTGTTGGCTGAGAATGTAGTTCAGTTTTTCAATATATTTTATGATTTTCTGTTGAGTTATTCAGTGAGTCACTGACAGAAAGATGTTGAGGTTTCCATATCTAAATGTAGGTGTTCCTTTGTCTCCTCTCAGTTTTGAGTGATTCATGTTTTTCTCAGCTTTGTTGTTTGGTTCAAACACATTTAAGATTGAACCCAGAGCCTTCACAGGCTAGGCACATGTTCTTCCAGTAAGCTGTACCAGCCATTTTCAGATTTTGAAGGAGTCTTGCTAAATTGTCCAGGCTGGGCTCAAATTTGTGATCCTCCTGCCTCAGCTCCCCAAATAGTTGGCATTACAAGTATGTGCCACCATGTCTTGCAGGACTCCTGTGTTCTACTGGATTGACCCTTAAATCTGTAATGCAGTACTTACATTAACTATGTAAATATCCCTGTCTTTGTCTATTTTGTCCATCTGTATCATTCATTCATTCATTTGGTATTGGAGATTGGACCCAGAGCCTTTGGTCTGCAGTTTAACTTTATCTGATTTTAACATAGACATTTTTTTTGAGTAATAGCTTTGTTTTGTTTTTTTTTTTGAGTAGTAATATATATTTTTGATCCTTTTACTTCAGTCTGCCTGTAGTATTACATTTGAATTTGATTTGTTATAAACAGCATATAGTTGGATCATGTTTTTTAATCCATTTTGTCAATCTGTGTCACTTATTTGTTAGTAGTAATTGAACACAGGTCCTTTGCACTCACTATATCCACAGCCCATTTTTTATTTTTTATTTTATTCTTTTGGTACCAAGGATCAAACTCAGGACCTTGACCTTGCAAGGTAGGTGTGGTGCCACTGAGCTAAATTCCTGGCCCTTTTACTTTTCATTTTGAAACTGTCTTGCTAAGTTGTCCAGGCTGGGCTCAAATTTGTGATCCTTCTGGCTCAGCCTCCCACAGTAGGAATTAACAGGTGTGTACACCATGGATTGCTAATCTGGGCCTTTTAATTGGTGATTTAGAACATCAGTGTTAAGAGGGATTATTGATTTATTGATATACAAAGGCTTAGTGTGCCACTTTGTGCTTTTTTTTGCTTCTCTTTGTTTTTGTTTTACTTCTGCACCCTGTAGGTTACTTGAATATTTTTTAGAATTCTGTTTTTATTTACTTGGTGTTTATAGCTGTTTTAGTGATTGCTCTAGGTATTATATTATACATACATAATTTATCAGTCTACTGGTATTGTCATTTTGCCAGTCTGAGGGAAGTGTAGAAGTATTATCTCTTTTGTCCCTTTATTCTCTCTGAATTATAGTTGTTTTGGATTTTTTTTTTCTACTTATAACTCAGAACCAGCTTAGGAAGTGTTATCATTTTGTTTATTTTTGGGTTCTTGGTGTAGTGAAAGGTTTTCATTTGAAATCTGGGTGTTTTTGCATTATATATGAGACTCTGGATCTTCTCTAACCTTGGTTTCAGCAGAAGTCCAAGTTCTTCCCTCAGCCTCCATGGGCTCACAGTTGAACTTAGGGCACTTGTTGCTGTGGGGTGAGTATGAAGTTGCACCCCCACAGGGTCCCCACTGATGCTGCAGTTGGAGAAGCTTTGTTAGCACTGGGCAAGTCCTGATTCTGACCCTGAGGGGTGGGGTTAGAAGGCATATTTCTGTATTGCTGGGTGAGGGTGGCAGAGGAGGCTCCACATACCTTTACCTGAATGGGACAGGGGGACTTAGACCCACTGTGAGAGTTGCATCTCCTAACCTACCTCCTCTAGATCTATCCCAATGGGTGAGTTGAGTGCCTTAGTGTCTGGCAGGTGAAGTCTAGGCTCTTCACTTGGTCTCTGCAGGTGTGGATAGAGGTGGGTCATAGTTGCTCTGTAGAATTTGGCTATTCTTTTACATAATGGTTAGTCAGGCACAGCTTTGGGTGGAGGCACAGGGGAGGCTCAAGAAAAATACATTTCAGGATATTCATGGAGACAGGAGACATGGTATGCTACTTAGGACCATGAGGGAAAGACATGGTGGTCAAGAAGTAGAAGTCAGGAATGAGAGCAAAGCATTAGGGCAGAGCATTTATTGAGGTTCCCCCACACCAAAGCAAAGCAGGGAAGCTCATTTGAATAGTTTTAGTTGGGTCCAGGCCACAGAGGTGGTCCTTAGTTGCCCAGGCCCTTGGCGCAGTGGTTGGTTAATAGAGAGTAATACTGCTCCCTGGGATGCACAGACCAGATAGAAGGGAATGGTTCTAGACTGTTGAGTTTGCATAGCAAAGGTGCTCCTGGACTGAGTCAGTCCCTGTCTCTGAGAATTGGGAGGGGTGGTGTCTTCCCAGCCAGAAAGGTTTTTAAAGGTGTGGTCAGAGGCTTTTAAAGGTAACATAATATTTGTGGGGAAATGCATTCTAAAGTTCTCTGTCACATTAGACTGCCCCTTCCTCAATCCTTTGGTTGTAGAGAGCAGGCAGGCTTTCTGTGGTGTCTTTGTTCTGGGCATTTGATGGTGTTTCCAGGTTGCTGACTTCTTCATCTCTGAATTTAGAATATTTAAGGCACAAAGAAAACTAGAGAAACCACTACCTTGGCTAGGGTTCTGAGATCCCTAATATGTCTGTTCTTTTCTCTACCTTTCGGAATCATGTTTGTTGAATATACAGTTCTGAGGATTTTTTGTTGTTGTATACAGCAGAAGGAATAGGGAAAACTACTTCTGTTTCCTCCTCCAAGATGTGGAAGTCTCATCTTTGTGAAAGATGCTGACATCTTATTATTATTATTTTTAATACTTGAAAGATGTTACGGCATGATCTGCTGGTCTGCATTGTTTCTCACAGTTTTTCCCTTCTTTCGATATATGGAATGTTTTTTTATTTCTAGCTGGTTTTAAGATTTCCTCACTTGTTCTACTTGGGGTTTATTAAAGTTCTTAAATATGTGCATGTCGGGACAACTTTTGGTCATTTTAAAAAAAGCATACGCTTCACAGAATAAAATTAACTTTTTTATGTGTGAAGTGTTTTGGACTTAAACACATGTATAGCATTCATGTAAATCACCACGTCACCTCAGTCAGAATACAAAACCATTCCATCACCCTAAAAATCTGTTCTTTTATAGATAAGTATTTCTTGATGTATTTGTTCCATCTCTTTACTTTCAGATTGCAATTAAATGCATATTATGGGCAACTTGAAATTGTCCCACATCTCACTTAATCTTTTGTTAATTGTTAAGGTTTCTTTTTTCTTGGTGTATTATTATAGCAGTCTTCTATCCATAGTGAATGTCAAGTTCACTAATGTTTTCTTTTGTGGCATCTAATCGGTTTTTAATCCTCTCTAGTGTATTTTTCATTTCAGATTCTACTTAAATATTTTTTTAGCTTTATTGTGGGATGTAGTTAACTAGAAATAGCTCAGTACTCTCAAAGATTATTAGATAAATTCTAAACAGCTTTTGTCTAGGCAGAACCTATTGATATTTGGGGCTAATTGCTGTAAGAGGGGATATCTTGTTCTTTGTAGGATGTTTAGTCATGTACCTGGCTTCTAACCACTAGATGCCACTAGCACGACTTAACATGAGCTAGAAATCATTTATTACATTTTAAAAAGAAGAAGAAAATGTAATAGAGACTGCAGTATGTAGCCAGCAAAACCTGAATTTTTACTAGAAATTTCTAACTTCTGTTATGGGAGACATTCTTTCACCATTTGAAATTAATGGTAGTATAGAGAGTCCCCAAGACCATAAGTTTTGAAACTAGGAAAAGTAGTTTGAGTTGAATCTGACTGGGAAGATTTTTAACTCTCTGAGCCTTTTTTCCTCTCTTGTGAGAGAGAGCTAATATATACTTATCATTTAAGTTTTTTTAGAGAATTAAATAAAAAAAGTAGATAGCTCAATGCATACACCTAGCAGCTGCTGCTGTTATTTCACTTCAGGAATATGCTCTTCATTTATAGTTTACTGTCTAGTCGTTTTTTGCTAATGTGGAACATTGTCATCTATCTTTCAGGTCATGCAGAAGGATTTTGTATGATGTGTACAATGCAAGCTCATATTACCCAAGCACTCAATAATCCTGGGGATGTTATTAAACCCATGTTTGTCATCAATGAAATGCAGCGTAAGTATCAATCAGAAGTTTTTTTTTTCTCATTAAGTTTATTGCTACATTTTAGGAATACAGTCCATTTACATTCATCATTGGGAACCTGTACCTTTACATGATGCACCTTGGTTCTTATTTTTTTCCCCATTCCCTTGCCCTCCCTTCAACCCCTCTACCCCTCCCTATTTACCAAGACTTTGTTTTCATATTTTTCCTTTCCCTTTATTCCTTTCCTCTACCCCTCCCACTTCCCCTGCCCCTTTAGACCTTTTCTTCCTATTTCACATTATCATTTATACATTTGGATCCTTATTTACACTTTTAATTCCTCACACCAGAAAAATCATTGGATATTTACACAAGTGTCCTATTTATTTCACTTAAGAGTATGGCCTCAATGAGAGAGAAGTATTTTTTTAACAAGGTAGTCTTTTCCTGAGGTGAAGTCTAATATTATTGCCCAAGTGATCCTCCTATCTCAGCCTGATAGATAGTTGGGACTACATGCATGCACTATCGTGCCTGGATTTTAGCTAGTCAGTCTATAATGGCCTAAATAATTTTTTAAAAGAGAGAGCTCAAAGTTTATTACAAAATAAACGACATGCGTTTTACTATACATGGATATATTTTTAATAAATGACATGTTTAGTAAAACATTTACTATATAAACTAATTTAAAAATTTTAAAGAGATGACCATATTTAGTTTAATACAAGCAAATTTTAAATGATTTCAAATTGTTTGTTAATGAAATCATTAAGTTTTACCAGAAGCCTTTTCTCAACTATTTGGATTTCAGTGCTGAGTAGTTTGATTCTGATACTGTCTCTCAGGTTTTTTTTAAATGGTTTATAATTAGTTTTAATTTGGTAAATTAATCCTGCATTATACATAATGATAGGAATTGTCAAACTAAAAGTAATTATAGGCCAGGGATTTAGCTCAGCGGTTTGGTGGCCTGCCTTGCAAGCTCAAGGACCCAAGTTCAATCCCTGGTATCAAATAAATAAATAAAAGTAATTATAACCTTAAACAAAAATTTACTCACTGCCTAACTGAGTTTATGAACAAACTTCACTTTTCTGTTTAATTTTAAATTTTTTAGTAAATTGCACAAAATTTTCTCATGTACTTTCTCCTGCTACTTTCTATGTGTGCCCCCAGAGCCTCACTGTGTAGCCCAGGCTGGCTTCAGGCTGTCCTGGTGGGACTACAGGCTTACACCACCACACCAGGCTCTATATCATTTTGACATCATTTTAATTGACCAAGTTGTAATAAAAATGCATATAAAAATTTTTAAACTTTTAATCTGATATCTGGCTTGGTATCTATAGGGATGCATAAGTATACATTGGTAAACTATAACCCCTTTGCCTTAAAAGCTGCTAAAGATTAAATTGGCCCTTGGCATTATTGAGGAACCAGAGGAGACAGTGCAGAAATCTTTAAATTTTAGCCAGGACAGTTTTATTATTTTGATTATTTGTACATTTATGTTTAGACACACACACACACACACACGCACATGTATGTATGTGTATATGTGTATATTTAACAGGCATGAGTAAAAGCCTAGTATTTAGGAAAGTGTCATTGCTCTGAATGTGTGTACATAACACACAGTTAAATCATGGAATTGTTGATTTTGTAGGTCAAAACTGGTGGATTATTGGCAGTTTTATATAATTTAAGCTAGAATATATTTACACATATTCCTAAACATGTAAAACTCAGTGTATAATAGTTTTGTGCTAATAAAACATCTGTGCTAGTGTTTTATTTATAATTTTAAAATAATTTGTTCTTGTAACTGCTTAGTCATTTAGGAGGATTGAAATGTTACTGAGTAGCTGAGAATATAATTTATTGTCATTGGTACATAATTGAATAAATTGAATATGTTCTGCATGGAGTCTCTTACGGATTTGAGTGTCATGTTTAAAATGGGTGCACTAACCTAACATTTTGGACAAACTTTTTTTTTTTTTTGGTACTGGGGATTCAACTTAGAACCTTGTGCTCCCAAAGCAGGCAGCAGCACCACTGAGCTAAATCCCTGGTCCTTGGACAAACTTTTGAGTCAATACAGTCAATGCTGATTTGAATAAAGTATAACTGTATTAATTTGGTAAAGACACAAGAGTCATTCTGTGGCTGCTCCCTGAGCTCTTGATGGCACTCATGTTAGTGCTACTTTCTCATTAAGTGTAATTATTTGGGGGTTTTCTGAGTAACATAAGATGTAACTTTGCAGCCTAGGCATTCAATATGTAATGATAAAAGCCTTGTCTGAAAATTTATAGGCATAGCTAGGCACTTCCGTTTTGGAAACCAAGAAGATGCCCATGAATTTCTTCAGTACACTGTTGATGCTATGCAGAAAGCATGCTTGAATGGAAGCAATAAGTAAGTATAAGTCATTTCTTCTGTTTGCTTTACCTCTTGGCTTTGCATTACTTCTTCCCTTCCTGATTTGCATTATTTTAAAATGACTAAAATTTAGAAAGATATAAACAGTTTGAATTTGTTCAATTTCAGCTGTCAGGAAATGAATATTGGTTGCTACTATTTAATTTTTGAGTGTCAGCATGCCTTGGTACATCTAAAAGTACTTGTTTCTCGTTTCTAATTGTACCAGACATTGTTGACCTCCAGCCTTATAAATGTGTTTCTCTCCTCTCTCTCTCTCTCTGTCAATTCTTTTTTTTTTTTTGGTACTGGGTATTGAACTCAGGTCCTTGCGCTTGCAAGGCAGGCCACCGAACCGCTGAGCTAAATCCCCGGCCCCTGTCAATTCTTATAGCTTTTTCCTAATCCTAAATACTAACTTGAGAAAGATGGGCGAGACAGTTCTATAACTTTCTTAACCCACCCACTACCACCCACACTCCTAGCACAGACATCTCCTTTCATACTGATTTTTATTTTTGTATATTAATTTTTTATTTTTTGTGGCTTTCCTCTCTGAATTCTTATTCTTTTACAAATATATATGCTTTTAAAATCTAGTCATAGCGTCCATAATTTTACAGAATTCTTATGTCATTGTTTTGTCTTTTTCAGATTAGATAGACACACCCAGGCCACCACACTTGTTTGTCAGATATTTGGAGGATACCTAAGATCAAGAGGTAAGTTTTTGTTCACAAGTTGATAAAGTGACATATGCATGTGGTATTAAAATGGAAATACTAGAAATAAGGGAAAGTAAAGCTCTACACCCACACAGAGTCCTCCTTGTATATCTGGTACATCCTTCTGATAATTTACTCATGAGTAATCTGAGATCCAGCTATAGGATATTTTCGTTTTTCCCTTAACATTAGTAGTAATCCATCTGTTTGAGCACATATAGGTTAACAGATTCTTTCATAACTGCAGTAGTGTTCCATTTATTTTATTTTCCTATTGATGGATACTTAGCTTTCTGTTCTGTTAGTACCATCAGTGCTCCATGAGGCATCCATGGGCTCAGCCTTTTGTCTATGTAAAACTATAGATGATAAATTCTTAGTATTAGAATTTGAGTCATAATCAGTATTTAAAATTTTAATACTGACATGTTGTCATTCTAAGAGGTCACACTGATTGATACTCCATCCAGTGGGGGGGGCAAATTCATGACACATTTTCCTACACTGTGTATAAAATGAATTTATTTTTTCTCCAATCTACAGAAGAAAAATTATACTGTTTTTTTTTTTTTTACTTTGAAATAGTATTTGTGATCTGTAATTTAAATAGTTGAGAAAGACATACTGATTATACTTTGCTTATCTTTTGCATTTTATTTTTGTTTCAGTCAAATGTTTAAATTGCAAGGGCGTTTCAGATACTTTTGATCCATATCTGGATATTACATTGGAAATAAAGGTAAATTTAATAAATTTTGTGGTGGTCAAGTTTTAACTTTTCACTTAGTAAACATTAATGAAACCAGGTTTTGATACTCATTAACAAACCGTAGAGTCATTATTCTTTAGAAACTGTTTTAGTGTCTTGCATTTTCTGAACTATATTGTTATTCTTGAGCTTTTATTTTTCTGATTACAGATATAATATATGTTTATGATGAAAAGGGACAAACATTGCAAATATATGTAAAGTCTGCCCTTCAGGATTAATCTTTTAGTTGTTTGATATACAGTGCACCAGAATAGATTAGGTACTTTTTATAAAAATGAAATTATGACCATGTCTATAATCTGAGCACCCTGGGAGTCTGAGGCAGGAGGAGTATAAATTTGAACCTAAAGTGGACAACTTAAACCCTGTTTAAAATTAAAAAATAAAAATAAGGAAAGGGCTGGGAATGTAGCTCAGTGTGAAGGCCCTGGATTTGATCTCCAGTGTTGTGGAAAAGAAATAAGGAGAAAATGTTTAAAAGGGGATTATGCCTCAATCTGTTTATCCACTTGTTGTTTTCATTTCCCTCTGATTGGAGACCTTTCACATGAATGTGTTTGAGCAGTTGGTGGTGGTCCAGTAGGTGGATGTAGCTCCTTGCTGCTTTCCACCTTTATGGATTCTAAGTAAAGCTGTAGTGAGCTACCTCCTTACATATTTTTGTTCACTTTAATCTGCTTGGTTTTTTGTTTTGTTTTTTTAAATCTGGGGATTGAACTCAGTTTCCTTGTGAGGCAGGCAGCAGCACCACTGAGCTAAATCCCTGGCCCAGTCTCCTTGTTTTTTAATTGCAGGGGCTAATTATAATTGGGTATCATCCTAAAGGAAAAAAAAATTTTTTTTTTTTTTTTTTTTTT
>NW_022900929.1:2281037-2285710 GCF_012274545.1 Fukomys damarensis
AGCATTGGGAATTGAACCGAGGACTCCATACCACTTACCCACATTCCCAATCCATTTTTTAAAAAATTTTTGAGGTTGAATCTTAAGTTGCTCACACTGAACTCAAACTTGCAGTCCTCCTGCCTCAGTGTCCCAAACAGCTGGGAATACAGGTGTGCACTGCCACACCACACCCATAAAAACATTTTTTCATAAAAATTCTCATTTATATTTCTGAGTCTTCTGCTTGCTTGCTTACTCTGTATGTTTCACAAACCTTAACATGCGCGGTGATGTGGTGGTTATGCTTTCTCCTCCCAGGCGGCTCCGAGTGTTAACAAGGCATTGGAACAGTTTGTGAAGCCGGAACAGCTAGATGGAGAAAACTCCTACAAGTGCAGCAAGTACGATGGGGGGTAACTTGTAGTCCCTGATTTGGCCTTGGTTTTATAGAGTTTGCCTTTAGCTTTTTTAGAGAGTTTTCCATCTGGGGAGACACTGGCTGGCTGTCTTCCAGAGGCCAGAACAGTCAGTGTCTGGTATCTGCACTCTTTCAAAATGGGCAGCTCTGTGCCCCTTGGAGAACTAGTGCTACCACCCAGGATGCCAGAGCGCTGTGACACCTTGTCTGTTAAGCAGCACTTTCCTTGACCTTCCCATTAGACAAGATGAGGTAGGGTGGGGGTCACCCTCTCCCCTGAGAGAGTTGAGGATCTTTCTTACAGTGAGTATACATGGTGTGGGATAGTGTCTGCTAGCAACCTCTAATTTAGATTATTCAGTAATGCATTTCCCCAGGCAGTCAAGGGAGTCTGTTTTAAGTAGATTTGTATGTTATAGTCAGGTGATACAGATATCTATATCAGATTATCTTTTATCGTCAATATTTGGGGGGAAAAGGAGGCTTTTCTCTCAAGACTAGGGATTTCCCTTGACACTTTTCATCTTTTTCCTTTTTTTTTCCCCCCTTTTGTATCTGGGTAGTGCTTTGATTTCACAGAGTTATACCAGCCTAAAAAAATCAATTAGCTTTCAGTTATGAATTATGAATCTACTATTGTATTTTCCTTCAGTGCTGGGGATTGAACTTAGGTCCTTATGCATGCTAGGCAAGCATTCCACCTCTGAGCTACACTCCCAACCCAAGTTAATCTGTTTTTGACATCACTGTTACCCTGTGCATCCTGATGTTTCAGAATTGTTCTTTTTTTCCTGTCGTGCTACTAGGCAATTTCCCCAGCTTTTTTTTTGTTTTCTAGTACTGGGGATTTAACTCGGGACCTTGAGCTTATAAGGTGTTTTTTGTTTTTTGAGAAGTATCTCACTATGTAGTTCAGACTGGCCTTGAACTCATTATGTAGTCCAGGCTGGCCAGAACTCTTGGCCATGCTCTTGTCTCAGGCTCCTGAGTGCTGGAATTACAGGTGTGTGCCACCACAACTGGCTACCACCAGTATTTTTAATTTAAATATTTTCATTGTTGGGGTTTTTTTGGGTGATGTTCTTTATCTGTTATCTTTCTTTTGGAATCTTAAAATTAAGGTATTTCAGAGAAATCACAAGGAGACTAAAAGCAAAAATTTAAAATATTAATCTTCTTAATCCTTTATTTTTGTTTACTTCAAGGTGTAAAAAGATGGTTCCAGCTTCAAAGAGGTTTACTATACATAGATCATCTAATGTTCTTACACTCTCTCTGAAACGCTTTGCAAATTCTACTGGTGGAAAAATTGCGAAGGTATGTAGATGATGTTATTAATAACATTTTATGTTTTATTAACAGCATCAGTAGTTGTTAAGGATTACAAATAACCTAACTGAATAGTTTTGTTGATTGACTTTCTGAGTTTTTTTGCATTTGATAGCAGGGGAAAAAAAGTCAAAGAACTTAATCATTTGGTCTGTGCTTATGAGTATATATATTTCTACTGTACTTGTTTAGGCAAGACTATCTAGTGATAAAATTGGGAACTCTTATCTGTGTTTTGGGTTCAGAGTCAATTCCTTTGTAGCCATGATAATGAGAGGATACAGGGAAAGGTTGTACAACTGGAAATCCAAAGAGAACTTCCTTACTAGATTTTGCCTCTCTTTCATCAGAATTTATTTTCTTGTTTTCTGATTTTTCACTTCCACTGAATTTTCCTGTTTTTTCTTTCTTTCTTTCTTTTCTAGTGGTCAAAAATTCAATAGCAAAGCTGGGCATGGTGTTCGGGAGGGTAAGGCCAGGAGGGTTATGAATTTGGGGCCAGGCTGGACTACATTGTGAGTTTAAAGCAGCCTGGCCTACATAGTGAGATCCTGTTTCAAAAAAAAATTAAAAATGCAATGACATATAAGAGAAATAACTAATACTATCATGGATTTGAAGAATTTACTTAATGTGGAACCTTGTTTAAGGAAAGTAAAACAGCAAGAATCCCTTAACTACCCTTAGATCAGGTATCTTCCAGGTTAATTGTATCCTTTGAAAAGTGATTAAATGCCCTGGGTTTCTGCTGAAACACCATTGCACAGTGCTGTGCAGGTCTCCTGGGATACCCTAAATACCCTGCACCTGAATATGTGGGGCCTTCTGTGCCTTTAGAAATGACATTCCTTTCTCATTTTTCCATTTCTGTTTAGGATGTGAAGTACCCTGAGTATCTTGATATTCGGCCATACATGTCTCAACCAAATGGAGAACCCATTATTTATGTTTTGTATGCAGTGCTGGTCCACACCGGATTTAACTGCCATGCGGGCCATTACTTCTGTTACATAAAAGTAAGCTGTGTAGATTATGCTCATTGCTTTTACATAGATACTATAAGACAGTAAGCACTAGCATTCTTTGGGGGGAAAGGTGGGAGTTTTACAATTAAAGTATGAATGCTTATTTTTCTTATTTTTATTGTGCCCTGTTAACCCAACAAAATCTGATCTCTCTGTCTTACTGGCTATGTTTTGCAGGCTAGCAATGGCCTGTGGTATCAAATGAATGACTCCATCGTATCTACTAGTGATATTAGATCGGTACTCAGCCAGCAAGCCTATGTGCTCTTTTACATAAGGTATTGTCATGAAAACAAGTCACCACATTTTTTGTAATGTCTTTTCATCTCATCCACATTCAGTTCAGCTTTACGTTATTTTCGAAGACCAGAGTTTCAGGTTTACTCAGAAGAGGCCTCTCCTGAGTATGGATTATAAGTTTGTAATAGCTTCCAGCTCTTTGGCACTTGGTGCTGACATGCAGAGGAAAGGTGACAACTGAGGGAGTAGCGTGGCTTATGTTGCTGGTAGCAAATGTAGTGGACCTAGGGATATGGAGGCCATGGGTGGGAGGCTCTGGAAGTGCGCTCTAAGCACCCTCATAGTCCCACCCAGTCCCTCCCCAGTGCTCAGCGTGATGCTGGTTAGACATTGGCCAGGGCTGAGGCTCATCCTGCTGCAGCTGAAGTATAAATTCCACTTTTGGGAAAAAAACCTGATATGTAATCCAGGGTGTGTCCCCTGCTTTTTTTCCTTGCTGGGAATAGAACCCTTAAGCATGCTGAGCAAACACTCTACCCCCAAGGTATACCATTTTAATTGGGTAGCTTAAAGTTAAGAGCATCTTAAGATATCCAGCAATAGCAGAATGATGTATTGAAACTTTACACCGTTGTTAAGTGTGATTGTTCTTTTTCTTCTTGAGTGTCTTCCTATGTTGCCCATTGCCTGCTAGTGATTTTTTTTTTTTTTTGAGCATTTGTATACAATTTGTTTTATTGAACTCCCACTTTTTAAAGTTTAAGGTCATACCTCTCAAGTTTGATGTATTACACACAGATTGTGCAGAATATGACTATGAAGAGATACAAAAGTAGTCCATGCCCAAAAAAGATATACTAGAATACAGAATCATCTTCATAAGTATATATAAAATTCTTGTGAAGATAAAGAGGTAGTGATTTTATAAATCTTTTTCTAAATGCTTTGGGAAAGTGCTGACTGAATAGGAGGGAAAGCAGTTTGAAATATTAAACACTGGTGTTGGGTAAAGACTGTGGGGAATGATTGATCAAAGGGGAACCAGCTCTGATGGGGTGATGCGGTATTTTGTTTTTGTTTTTTTTCCTATTTTTCTGGGCACCATAGGTTTTCTCCAGTGGTGTATATTATTTAAAAATATAAACAAAACTAGCCTTCCAGTAGCAGCATCCTCAGAACACAGTATTTAAAAATACCATTTCATTTAGTCAATAGTCAAGTGCCCTTACGTCCAGAGGTAATGCATCACATGGCTTTTTTGCAGTACCTTTGCCATCAGGTTCTTTCAGAGGGGCTGATTAATAAGCTGAGAGGTCACTTCGTCATCCTCAGCCTTTCCTTCTTGGCTCTTAGATCCCATGATGTGAAAAACGGAGGTGAACTTACTCATTCCACCCACAGCCCTGGCCAGTCCTCTCCCCGCCCAGTCATCAGTCAGCGGATTGTCAGGCAGGCTACGTCAGGATTCATTAGACAACTTCCCTCTCACATGATGAAGGTAACATTTCACATTTTTACCTTTACCGTAAGGATGTATCCTCAAACATTCAAATGTTCCATTTACACCTGGATTTCTTATCAGTAAAGCTTATTCAGGTTCTTTCTTTCAAAGTACTTAAAATATACAGGAATCTCAGCATGAACAGGGTAGTTGAGAACATACATATATATATATATTT
>NW_022900929.1:2285800-2306657 GCF_012274545.1 Fukomys damarensis
TTTTTTTTTTTGAGTGAGTATATTTAAATGTCAGCACCCATCATGGACTTGTGCTGTACTCTGGGGTCAGATAGTTGAGTTTTTAACTCATGTTAGACATCAGGAAAGTGATCCTATTATAAGGATACTTATGTCCATTTAGCTGAGGAGTGTGTTCTAACATATCCTGTGTGTGGGTTAATTTCCAGAAAATTAGGGCCTGTGAAAGGTGCATGTTGGTAGAGCAGATGAAAGAAACAAAGGCGGTGTTCATGATTTATGTACCTGGTCAGTCACAAGACCAAAGTGGGAAGGCCCTTGGCTGGAGAAGGCCCTGACTTTGAATGCTGACATGGCTGTGGCTTTCTTCTTGTAGAATTCACCTCACTTGAATGGGACTGGGCCACTGAAAGACACGCCAAGCAGTTCCATGTCGAGTCCTAATGGAAATCCCAGTGTCAACAGGGCTAGTCCTGTTAACGCTCCTGCTTCTGTTCAAAACTGGTCAGTTAACAGGCCCTCTGTGATTCCAGAACACCCCAAGAAACAAAAAATCACCATCAGTATTCATAACAAGTTGCCTGTTCGCCAAGGTCAATCTCAGCCTAACCATCATAGCAATTCCGTGGAGGCCCCTATCAAGCCTGTTCCTTCTTCTACTGTCACCAACTATTCTGCGATACAGTCTACCTCGAATGCATCCACAATGACAATTTCTAGTAAAGTAGCAAAACCACTCTCCCCAAGTGAGTCCTGCTCTAAGCCAGTGATGAATGGTAAATCCAAGGTGAGCTCCAGCGTGCTAGTCCCCTATGGTACAGAGTCATCTGAAGAATCCGATGAGGAGTCCAAGGGCCTGGCCAAAGAGAATGGCGTGGGCCAGATTACCACTGCTTACTCTGCTGACCACGAAGCTGAAGATGATGAGGCCCCACCCCATGAGCTTCAAGAGCCTATCACTCTAAATGGTGCTAATAGTACAGACAGTGACCCAAAAGAAAATGGCCTGCCATTGGAGGGTGCCAGTTGCCAAGTCCAACCCACTTTACACTCAGAAAATCCCTTTTCTAAAGCAAACGGTCTTCCTGGAAAGGTGAGTTGGTGGGAGAGGCTTTGCTTTGAGTCTCATCTGTGGCCATTCACTCGGCCAGATTCAGCATGGAGCTCAAAGCTAGTATTGAAATGTCTTGGTTTTTTATTGTAGTTGATACCTGCTTCTTTGCCCTCTCTTCCGGAAGACAAAGTCTTAGAGACCTTCAAACTTAGCAACAAAGGAAAAGGCTCAACAGATGAAATAAGGTAAAGTAAGAATAAATCAGAAGTGAATTTCATAGTACAAAATTCAACAGTGAGTGGATGTTTAACTCTGTAAAAGTGTTACTGTGGACATTTTGAGCCCCCAGATGATAAGAAAAATAATCTATAAGGATATGTTCATTTGCTTTTGAGAAGAGTAAGAAAACAATCTATGACTGCTTGTCCCAGTAGTTGGGGCGCACACACTGCCACTTCGTTTGCATTGCCTGCTTTGGGTGTTTGTTTTGCCCTTGCACCCTTCTGGCTCCAGTTCCACGTGCTTCTGCATTTCATTTTTTGAATGATGAATGAGTATGTGAAAGCATACTGAGAGAAAATGGGTTCCCCACACAGTCATGAAGCAAATACTTTGTAAGGGCCTCTCTAGAAATTTGAAATTAATTCATAGAGAATATAATTTGTCCCTGCATTCCATTTTTTAAAAAATCAATATATTGACCCAGCTGTAATATAATTCAGGAATAAGAGGAAAGGAATTTGAAATGCAGCTATAGTTGCTTCGTGTGGAAACTTCAGGTAACACTACTGCTGTGGGATGTGGTACATCAGGTAGCAGGCAGGTTCAGTGGTGAACAACTTCAGTGAAGTCCCAGCAATATCACAGTATGACCGTATCACAACTGTCAGATTCCTGTAAAATGAAGTAATACAACTGGGATTTTCATCCCTTTGGTGTGAGGATGTGGGGCAGGACCTTCCTCCATGGCACTGTGGCAACCCTGATGGCTCCTGGCAAGTGGGGTCCCCCACTGAGAACTTGAGTTAGGAATGTGGAGTTGTTAAAGAAGAATGGAGAGGCAAAGAACACTCATTCCCACTTTAACTCAGATAGATGGCTGGTATGCGCTGTCTTGCACAGTGACTTTCTCCTTGTTTCTTTCCTAATCCACCTTAGTCTTCAAATTTAATGTGCAAGAGAATTACATGTCTGCATAAATGAGGCCACGTATGTACCACAGCCAAGCACAATGTACTGCCCCATGGATGCCCCTCATACACTCAAGGCAGCTAACTTCCCCGTGGAGACTTGGTACAAGTTATCTCTCTTGCTGAAGAGTAGATATCACAACAGTTGCCTTATTGTTTCCTAGCAGCTGTCAGATAACCTTGAGAGTATGTCAGAAGCTTTCCAGTTGCCAAGTGCAGACTACATGTATTACAGAAGGCTTTCCAAGAGCCTCAATCCTTCAGTTTTCCATAATTGGAGGAGCTTTTGGCTCTGTTTGGAAATAGCTGTTCTACCTCTGAGGCTCCAAGAGAAAGTCAGAAGGGAGTCAGGAAAGTCAGCATGCCATCATCATTTGGTTATTAAGAATTAGAAGTGTATCTGGAAAGAGGAAAAATCTAGAGCCGCAGAATTATCATTACTGAAAGTAGGGTTGATATAAATTTTATTTTTATTTAATAAAGAGAAAAGTTGGTGTCCAGAGATGATAACCTGATGTTGGGTTATAGCCAGATACATTTAAAGTGATAAAATACTTGGTAAGTGTAAGCCAGTCACACTAACTATTGGCTTGTCTCTGTTTTGGCGGGGATGCAGTCCACCTGAAACAGAGCAAGGTTCGTCAGGGGATCTTGCTGTGGAGCTTGAGGCTGCCATTGCCACTACTGGTTCCCATGAGAAGCTGGACCCAATCACAAGTCTGTGCAGCAAATTTAAGAAGGCTTTGCTCTCCCCTGACACCAAATCTACCAAAGAAGTTGCCTCAGAAAACAGTTCAGCCAAACCTGATGAATCTTTGCCCATCGTAAACAACCTTTGTAATGCCAATAAGACCCCCACAGGGGATGACCAACTTCCTGAACTCTGTGATACTGGGAACTTAACACAAGACTGCAGTGAAACCCCCCAAGAGGCTCAAGGGTTGTTAATTGAGAGGCTGCAGGATTCTGCGCCAACAGAAGCAGTGGAAAAGCTGAGCCCAGCACCCTCTGTACATTCGGAAGCTGGATGTGAGCATAAGCTTGTAGTTTACCTCAGCAGAGACCAGTGCAGTGACGCAGAGGCCCCATCCCGGAGCACAGGGGCGTCTGCTGATGTGCTGCCCTCTCCTCTGCCAGACAGGACCACAGGTACCCATCCTGAGGGGGGCCCTGAGCAAAGTCACAGTCACAGAGAGAGGTGCAGCGAAAGTAAGGTAGGGCAGAAAGTTCCGGATCACCCTCCAGTTAAAGAGAAAATCAGCAGCCTTAGAAAAGTTGACCGAGGACATTACCGTAACCGCCGAGACCGCTCCTCTAGTGGGGAACGTGTGCAAAAAAGCAGGAGTAGGAGTCAGAGTCGAAGCAGGACTGAGGACCATTGTCACAAAAAGCGGCGCTCCTACAACAGAAAGCACAGCAAGCAGGAGTGCCACACACTGGAGCACTGCAACGGGAGCCAGCATCCCCTGTGCTATGGCGACAGGGTGAGCCCAGCTGAGCGCCGCTCTCTGAGCAGGTACAGTTACCACCATTCACGAACCAGGAATGGGGCTGACCAGGACTGGAGCCGCTACCACCACTTGGACAGTGAGCATGCCTGGCTCCCGGAGAAGTACTACCCCAAGAAGATGAGGTGGGACAGGTGCAGGTACTACCCCGACAGGTACACCCCCTATGCAGTCAGGGAGCTCAGTATGAAGCGGCCACACAAGGACTCTTCCCGGGCCAGGAAGGGCTGGGAGCCACCTTCCCGGGTGAGGGAGCGGACGCACTTCTACAGCCCGCGCACAGGTGCCGCACCCCCTTTCCCTCTGCACCCTGAGCGGTATCCCCAGGAAAAGGTTGCCTTTGGAGCTGACGACAGAGGTTGCGGCCTGTCTGATCGCTTCCATGAACATGAAAGCATGAAGTCACGCAAACGGAAGTATGAGAGCCGTGATTGTGACAGTCATGTGGAAAAGAAAGCCCACAGGAGCCTGCCTAAAGAGCTGGAGGAGCCCAAGGCAAAGAAGCACAAAAAATCAAAGAAGAAAAAGAAATCTAAAGACAAACACCAGGAGCGCGACTACAGGTGAGGGTGGGAATATTCCTTATCTCCACGGGTTTTGAGACTTCACGGTTTCTACACACTTCCGAAACGGGGCAGCTTTGAGCTCTGTCTCACTTCATGTATCATAAAATGTCTCATTTTGCCCCTCTCAGGTAATGCTTTCTCTCTCTCCTCTGAGTCAGTATGAGTGCTACAAAAGTAACGTGGGGAATTTCTGATTTCAAGATTGGTCATTCATCATGTAGTTACACTTTCACATCTGTTATGTATTTTTCAAATTGAAGTGACTATGTGATAGGCTGCAAGTGGGAGCCACAGCTCTGCTTCTTGCCTGCCTGCCTAGAGGAAGGCCTAAGGAGCACCCTTTATTTTCTTGGCCTTTGTCTTTGAGTCTCAATATGAAACATAAATGTCTTCATATTTTAAAAATGCTAACTAGGTTGTAGGGTTTTTTTGGTGGAGGGGTGGTGCTGGGGATGAAACCTAGAGCCTTGTGCCCGTTCTGCCAGTGAGCCACATGCCCATCACTGTGTATTTCAGTTCACTATCTTTTAAAGTTAAAAATCCTAGGAAAAGTTTGCCAAAAGACGTACGTAAATAGGCAGTGGTTATTTTGTGCAAATGAAAGCGCAAGCTTTTCCCTTCTCTGTGCCTGAGACATGGCAAAACGTCCATGCTTTTCTTTTCTTTTCTTCTCTCACCCTCATCTTTCTGCCATGGATTTCAGAAGAGGTCAGTTAAGTCCTCTCAGCTGTTTTTCTGGCTGGCAGCCCCAGCTCCTGAGCACAAGAGGCTATGGTGGAGCCAGAGGTGGAGTTGAAGTGGTGAATTCATGACCCTGGGCTTTAAAAATCCCTAGAGCTAAAAGTAAGAGAACCGTTTGTAACTTGGTAAGTGCTTACCTGTGTTTGTACATGGAGCGTTCTCAGTGAGTGGTCAGGACAGCCAGTGCCAGGTCCTGTCTGAGGTGGTGCTGGGGTTTGGATTGATGATTTCTGTTTGTTGCTTCTGCAGGCATCAGCTGGATCCAGGTCTTCCAGTAGTGTACTTGGATTCTGACCTCCATAGACACAAGAAGAAGAAGAAAAAGAAAAAGAAGAGGCACTCAGGGAAATCAGTGGAATTCATAAAAGAATCAGGACTACAGTCACCGAAGGCCTCAAGCTATGAGACTGTCAACCATTTCCAGAGACCTGAGGGCAGCTTCCTGCTCACCGATGTTCTGCCTGTGGAGGACACTGGATCTTTCCGCAAGAAAAATAAGCATTTAAGGATGGAGAGCAGGGCCAACAGGTGCCACCTGCTGGAGTATGGCCAGGGTAAGAGGAGATTCTTGGAATTAAGAAGAGAAAAACTCTTTTAATAAGTATTTTTGGAAATGGTGATTAACACATGGAGCTGAAACCTCAAGTGTCTTGAAAGGGTGCACGGGTAATACAGGGCATCATCTTGACTCACAAGCTCCTGTGTGATTGGTTTTCCATGTGTAGTTTGGATACCTGACACT
Organism: Fukomys damarensis; assembly: GCF_012274545.1. Classification (NCBI taxonomy): domain Eukaryota; kingdom Metazoa; phylum Chordata; class Mammalia; order Rodentia; family Bathyergidae; genus Fukomys; species Fukomys damarensis. The sequence goes on from NW_022900929.1 coordinate 2,291,581, forward strand.
GATCCGTTAGCACTGAAGTATGGTTTTGTGGAACTGGAATTTATGGCACTCTGGGTGTCTGAGCATTTGCCCCCCAAGGAGAACTGTTTTTGTCTTTCAAGCATTTTTGGTAGCAATGCTTTTGCACTATTCACTTTATTCTGTTGAACCCTTAAAACACCCACGGTGTACCCTAACATGATTTGATGACATGGGTCGTTAGGAATGTGAGTTGCCACCTCTATCAGTGATGTCTGTGAGGCTCCTGGCATCGCTCACTCCAGGCTGTCGGACATCTTAAATTCTTGTGTGTGCACCGTACCAGCTCTTTGTACTCTGACTGCACTTGGGGCAGCCTCTTCCCCTTCTAACTGACTTCCCTGAGAAGGAGTCCTGAGCTTGTTAAGAATGGAAGTGACGGAGCCAGGTGTGGTGGTGCACGCCTGTAATCCCAGCACTCGGGAGGCTGAGGCAGGAGGATCGCTGTGAGTTCGAGACCAGCCTGAGCTACATAGTGAGTTCCAGGTCAGTCTCAACTACTAGTGAGAACCTGTCTAAAAAAAAAAAAAAAAAAAAAGGAAAGAAAGAATGGAAGTGACAGGACTTGGGGCCGAGGGCACAGTTTGGCAGGCTGCAACCCAAAGCCAAAGCTGGCCTTGTGTCTGTCTCCATACCACCTATGAGTTAATGGCTTTCCTGTTTTCAAAAATTCCAAAGAGGAGTAGTACTTTGTTCCACCTGAACAGTGTGTGAAATTCAAATGCCAGCATCTGTAGAGTGGCTGAAATACACCCAGTGGTTTGCTTGCAGTTGCTGCTCTTGGCAGAGTGAGTACTCACAGCTGGGTGTCTGCCACACTCCCAAGTGTTTGTCACCTGGCCCTTCACAGCAAAGAAAGTCAAGTTTGCCAGGCCCTGCCTGAACACTGATGGTCACTTCCGTCAGTGAAGGCTGCACACATCATTGCGGGGATTTTGACACATCACCTTGGTTGCCCTGAGGTCTTTTGGGTTCTCACCTCAGCTAAAATGTGTTCTCGTAGGCCCCTGGTCTGCATGCAGGTTGTAGGGTAAAGAGAAGTAGGCCTGAGGAAGGCTGAGGTCACCACGGGGGAGGACAGCCAGGGGTGCACAGGCAGACTTGCTGCTGCTGCCAGGATTGAAGGGAAGCATTGTGGCATTTGCTCTTCATGTTAAATTATGTACATTTTTAGAGTGGTTCTGCATTAACATTTGGCAATTTGGGGACCAGGGTTTCTCTTTCTTATCTCCATGTGGTACCTGAGGATCATGTAGTGAGATGGATTTGGTCTGCATGTTGGGCAGGGTCCCAGCATTATAGTCAGACTCCCTCATCCTGGCAGGGCAGGTCAAGCCCCCGAGACTACCACTCTGAGGACAGTAAGTTGACCTACTTGGTGTTGGCTTGGGATTCAGTGGCTGAGCTCACTTATCTGCTACAGGTGCTGCAGTCAAGTCCTGTCTGGGTGGTGGCTGTTTCTGTCCCCAGGCCAGTGGCACTGATGACTGATTTGCAGCCATAAAATCTGCCAGGAGCACAGACCAAGGGTCTGTGAGCTCCAGGCCTCCTAGAGGGCCCTGGCTGAGGGCTGAGCACTCTACCATCTTCTGGCACTTGCAGTCCTGTGTCCTGACCATTTTGCTTTGCAAACTCCTGACGTCTGGCTCCATTCAAATCTGGTTAATTTCTTTGGCCCCTGGCCTGAAGTCTGTTCCATCCTAATGTGAGAACTCAGCAGTGTGATGAGGTGGGCATGGCCTGACATGGACACTCTGTTGCGATGAAATCCAAGTGACTTAGAGCAGAACCTTCAGTGTCAAGGCTGTGTCTGAATCACTTACATTCTGTGGTCCTGGAAGGCAGGGACTCATGTTTCATAATGTGCACTTGTGGAGGGAAAGAGGATGGCAAACATATAGCCCATGAAAGACAACTGCCCTTAAGTGTCTGCCTTACCTAATCAGCGAGGGCAATTTTAAATGAATTTCAAGGCGAACTCTCTATAGATTAGCATGCAGTTAATTAACATGCTTTATCTGTGTGTCTTCAAGGGACACTAACCCTAAGGAACTCTAAACTCTTCCCAAGTGAAAGCAGGATCAGGCTGGGCAGGTACAGTTGGGTCCACCAGATGGTGCCTCCCTGGCCAGGCCAACTGGTTCCTCTGCAGCTGCCTGGTGTCACCCGGTTCCTCTAAGTCATTCAGGAAGGAAGACTGATCCTTTCAAAAAAAAAAAGAGCTTCCCAATGACCAAGGGGACCTGCGGGGGCAGGGTGTCACAAAAAGAAGGACCTGGCTTCCTGGGGCCTCTGCCTTCGACTAATGCCTGCGCCTCTTGTCTTTCAGATTCAACGTGTTCCACAGAAGCCATCCCAACTCAGCTTAAATTATAAACATAAATTTGTTCAAATCTGCGTGGTGCTTCTTTAGTAAATACTGTACAGATTTTACCATGAATTTTTTTTTTTAACCTTTTCTTAATTGCCCTTATTCCAAAAGGATGAACACTTTCTACAACTGCTGACCATTGTAAAATACCGTGTATATAAATCACATTGAAAATAATGCCCTGGAATAGAACATCTCAAATGCTGCTTAATTACAGACTCAGGTTGATTACTTATATTTCATGTAATGTTCCTCCAAGTTAGACATCTGGTGCAAGACCAACCGGGAAACCATGGAATTATTAAAAGTACAAACTGACAGTGCGTGTGTTTAATTTAAATACTTATTTAAAAATTTACAAGCTCTCAACTAGACTTTGAGGGCAGTCTGTTTTCTGTAATGTCTGATACTAGAAACTAATTTGCTTCATATTTTAGTTGTATTCAAGATTTGAAAATGTATTTTATAGACAAGTTCTGTTTTTGAACTTTGTGGAACTATTCCAATCAACTTACCAGTTATGATAAGTATTCACATTATGAATGTATAATCTAAACATTATTTGTAAAGCTTACAGTATGTTTTTATTACATAACACTTTTTTATACTGTGTCGCGTCAACTGTATGATATTGGAGTCTGAGTTGTCAGCTTAGTCCCTTAAAGTTTCTAGTTACAGACAAAATCATACTGTGATTTTATTTTTAATATGGATATGCTATCAAACTGTGATACACTTATAATTCACTGGTCCTGCATCAGGAGATGGAGTGGGGAAAACTGTATTTAATACAGTTTCTATCTGAATAATCTGTATGGTTTATACAGTTTGTGTTGTTCAGAGATGTCTAAAGTTTGATCTTTGTTTTTTTAAAGATTAAAAAAGCACTTGCCCCACTGTAAATATACAGCATGTAAAATTTATATAGTATATAAATGGCAGCAAATTAAACATTTTGTGTCAGTTTTTTTACTTGTTTTTCCCATTTGCTTCCCACCATGTCTTCTCTGTCTTTGTGTTTCAAAACCCTCACAGCTCTGGCTACCATCTCAGCAGGTGCCTCAGACCCCAGAGATGAACCAGGGAAAACCAGGTGCTAGTGTGCTGGACATAACACATCTCTAAAGAAGCAAGTCTTAGACAACCTTGTTTTAACAATATATGTGATTTTTATTTAGTGAAGACAATATTTGCAAGTTTTAACACAGCCATACACCTTTCAGTTTTACTGTTCACTTTTGATATCAATAGAATATTCATGCAAGTTGTAGGGGATATATACATTGAATAACAAAACACTCCCAGAAATCAATATATGTACATTATTTACACATTAACTATAGGTAAATAGAAATGTTTTCTAAGGAAAAAATAAAATGAGATCACAACTTGTCGTTTCTGGTCTGTAACAGACCTAACTTCTCAGTAAAGCACATCTGTAGATATATGCACTTCTAAGTTTGAAGATAGGCATTGCTTTGTATGAAACATTAAATGCTGCTTCATCTATAAACAGCTCTTGCTTTCATTCCATTTGGTGCCACATTAAAGTATTTAAAAAGTGTTTCAGGACCCTGGAGGTAATAGTAGATTGTGAGGGTCCAGGGTCAGTCCATATAAGTTTCAAATGATAACCAGGCCCACCAAGAATCTCACCCCTGCACTCCTTGGAACTGCCCACTGCCCTTTGTTTATGGAGGAAACTTTGTCTTTGGCCACAGTTGGGACCATTAACTCAGGACTGTGAGTGCAGACCCTTGGGTGGGGAGGCGATGAACATGATAGCCCTGGAGTGGGAGGGGTCCCACTTCGAGGCAGCCTGGTGGAAGCCAGGTACACATGATGGCAGACACCTTAGAGTTAATACTGTCAAGAGAAAACCTGGAATTAAGTGATGTCATGTAATACTTTCAATAGGGCAAAGGTACTTAAGATTCTGAGCACCACGGCCTTCTGCATGATCCTGGGTGAACAGCCATTGGGCAGAGTGGCTCACAGGTGACCCCATGATCACCTCTGAATGCCCTAAAACAGTGCCACATCCCCAGGTCTGTGCCAGGGTTAGACACTCAGGAGAGAGGGAGCTCTTGACCCAAATGAAATGCTGACCCAACACTGCCACAGTATCTGGCAGGCTGGTCCAAGGTGGCTTCACAGCATGGAGGCATCGTGGTTGGGCCAGGTCTGGGCAGCACTAGTGCTCCGCAAATGGGCACAGAGGGTGGTAAGTTGCATATACACCAGTCAGGCACATGAGTGCAGCCAATTTGCCTTGCTCAAACACTAAAGTTTCAGGTCTGAGGTATCAGTAAAATAACAGCATAGAAGCTCGGAAATAAAATGTCAGTCTAATGGGTGATGGGGAGTTTCAGCCTTGGGCCCTCTGCACTGAGGTCAGCCACACAGAGGCAATGGGCCCGTGACTGCACAGTCTCCACCTCAAGGCAGCTCATGGGAAGACATTTCTGCTATTTAGAACAAAGCATAAGTGCATTCAGTCTGAGGTTTTCATTCATGGTTAAAGGACCTGGAATATAAGAACCTTTGTATTCCAAGGACCTGCCCAGAGGACAGCCATGTAAGGAGCTAAAGAGGGCCCAGGTGTTGGGCACCCCAAAGGTATGAACAAAGATCCCCAGCAGGGGGACTCTGTCACACAGTGCCCTCGTCCTTGCCCAGCTCTGATAGCCTCAAAGACAGGGCCATCAATCCTGTTGTATGTCGAGGGTTACCCCAGTTTAGATTTGGGGCTCTCCACTGTTCACATAAAACCCTAAGTGCCACACACCTTGAGCCATGGCTTGTTCTCCCTTCTCAAAGGGTAACTCAGGCCTGAGAACAGGCACTGTAACAGGAAGATGGTAGACTAGTATGTCTAGTCATTCATTAAGAAATCTGATTATGCCAGTGAGATAAGTATTTTGCTGAAGGTTCTAAGTAGCAATGGATGTATTCTGTGGAACCAAGTAGAACTGCTGTGTGGGCTGGAAATGGTCAGAGCAGTTTCTTGTGATCCAACCTGTGGATGATCTGCCCAGGGAAAGAGCTCCATTTCCTAGGGTTCAGCAGTTATAGCAGCTCCAAACCATAACCATATCTTAATGAATAGGGCCAAAAAGTCTGAGAGGGGGTTGCAGGGCTTACACATCTGGAGGCCCTCAGTGTACTAGTCCTCGAAGACTAGGCGTCTCCCTCCCCGGGAGCCACCTATGGCACCCCCTGCAGCTCCCACCCAAGTGCAAGTGCCCCACAGCCCTCCCTTTGGGTGCTGCATATATATAAATTTTTTTCAGTGCACAGTATATACTTGTGTCCAGGAGTTATTTATATTTATAGCTGCCATTCTAAAAATACTACTGTTAGAAAGTATCTTTCATTATAATTTCAGGATATAAAAAGTCATATAAAAGCTATAATCCTATATATCTGAGAAAAATTCTGAATTAAAAAAATGGTAGCTATTCCATTCCCATTTTGATATAAAACAGCAGCTTCTAGAATGGTCACTGCCACTGCCTCAGATGCCCACGGGGAGCTCCCTCCACTGCTTCTGAAGCCAAGCAGCAACAGGAGGAAATACAGCTGATCACGATCCAGGCCACACACACACCAAAGAAATCAGGGTGTGCAGCTGGGGCCACAACTGATTCTGGGGACCAGTGCCCCCTGTGTCTTGTTGAGGCAGCCACCAGTCACATCTGCTGTGCGGTTTGGGTTCTTAGTTTACCTGCTGGGTCAGGACAGCTCTATTTCTTATTGGCAATCCTCCTTTTCCTCGTTGCCAACATGTCATAGAAAGGATCTCTACTGATGCTTGCTCTGGGGAAGAAAAGTACAGGTCAGGGCAAGGACAATACTGGCCCTGGTGAGCCCACCCCTCGAACAAGACAGTGGCTTCACACCGTGGGGTTGACTCAGCAGGACTGTCTCCAGTTTCTGGAGACACAAGGGTCTCAGGCACACAGTGCAAGCTCCCTCCCCAACCTCACTCACTTGATGGATTTCATCCACTCCTCCTTCTCCTCAGGGCTCGGGGCAGAGATGCGATACACCACGTGGTTTCCCTCTACCACCCGGCCATCAGCCTCTGTCTTGCAGGCTTTGATGACCTGCCCTTTGTGGCTGGGATTGTAAAGCTCAAAGCAGTTCTGGGGAGAGAGAGGGAAGATGAGCTCCGTACAAGTAGTCAAAAGACAGACATTTGTGAAAGGGGGTCACTTACAGGTTTCCGTGGGTCTTCTACTTCTCTGATGCTGAGGTTTTCCAGTGGGATAATGCCCCTAGGCTCCTTGTCCTACAAGGAAAGGGCACACAGCCAGCCTCAGCAGGCCACTTCCTCAGTGCCCCTGCCCACAGGTTCCCAGCCCCACTTACAGTGGTGTACTCGAAGTAGTAGAGGCAGTTGTCGGTCAGGATGAACCAGCGCCGCTTCCAGGTCTTCACACGCCCTCCTAGGAGCAGAAGGGCCCTGTGAGTCAGACACACAGACCCACACGACTCCCTTCTCAGGCCATCAGGAGCCTTCAAGCTCAGGCATGTTTGCTTCCTTGTGAAAATGTTGAATATTCTGACCACAGTTAGCAAGGTCCTGCACAAGGTGCATGGCTGGCTGTCCAGGTAGGTAGCTGAGTGCATAGCTGGGGCCCACATGCACCCCCAACCCTGACTCACTCAGGTGTCCTCTCCTTGGCCACCCAGGGTCAATCTAGATAGCAGCACACTTTCAAGTCTGCTTCCTAGAAAAGTTAGTCATAATGGATGGGTATAATTTCCCCCCGTGAAATGACAACAAGATGAAGTCAGTGCCAGCTCAACTGGGTCTGTCTAGAATTTAATCCTTTTATGTCAGGGCATTATCTCATTACTGGGTACTTTGGGCAGCCCTGGGATCCATCAGAGTCAATTACCCCTTAGCCCAGGGAATTATTAGATTGAGTTAATCTTTTAACAAGATCTGAAGCTTTTACACACACACACACACACACACACACACACACACACACACAAACACACGCCCCTCAGCTGTGCTTATGACCCTTTTACTACAGAAAAGCAATCTTTTTTAATTCTGCAGAGCCAAACTGACTTAAACTACTAGCTTTTGCTAATAAGAGAAAGGAAGACGTTCATGAAAAGAAATTCAGTGTTACCTGGGGAGCAAGTAAGAGGTGGCCCTCCCTGTCCCATTACTACCCAGAGTATTCTCCACAACATGGAAGCAGCTGAGGAGCTGTCACAGTGAGGCTGGAGAGACAGGAAGATGGAAGGAAGGATGGTGCAGGTCAAAGGAGAAACCAGTTTGGGGAGGAGGAAGCCAGACCTGATGGGTACAGAGGCACTGGAGGGAGGGAGGGATGTCCCCAAAGCCCAGCTGGGACCCAGCACCCCAGCCTCACTCATCAGACCCAATATACATCCACCTTTATTTGAAGGCCGAAGGCAGCCCATGAGGTCAGTTACCACCACAACCCTAGAGAGTCAGCCCTGGCAACCAGCTGTCCCTGAACCAGTCCCTCTGCATCTCAGACACATCTGCCTCACGCCTCCAGCCTCACCAGCCCCACCTGTCAGAATGTCTGACCTCGTACTGTTCTCCAAGATTCCCAACATTTTTCTACGGCCCTCCTCAGAACCACCTCCTCCCTGCTCAGGCCTCTTGCCTAAAGTACCATTCCTTCCTCACATGTCTCTCATGACACTTGACCTGGGTGCCTGCTCCCAAAAACCTTGCACATAGCTTCACCACTGGAATCCTTGGCTTCTGGGTCCAAAGGCCTGTCTCATCCAGCCTACAGGAGTCCATTCCATACAAGAGTCTAACAGGAGGCTATGTTCCTTACAGGAAACCAGTTTTGACCAAGTCCTTTAATGGCAAGAGGACAGAGAGCCATTCTGTGTGCTAAGATCATAAGAGGACAAGGCTAGTTTTTCTAGACACCGCCCCCCACTTCCAAGACAGAATCAGCTGACAGTCCCTCTACCATCCCTGGCACTCTGCCCCAGCCCTGTGTGGACTCTACTGCCCTCAGAGACTCAAGAGTAGGCCAACTCAGCTGTCCTCTGAAAAGAACCTCCAATCTTGTCCATCCTGCTTGAGGCCCCCAAGGGCTCTATGTGCTTATCATGAAGGACCTAACATCTAAGCCACCCAGGGCTCCTGCCACAGCTGCCAGCCCCCCTGCAGCCTGAGCTGCTCTAAGCCCCCAACCTTCAGCGAGAAGCAGGTCCTCAGAGCCATCCTCAGGACATACTCCACCACATTGTGCTTCTGTCAAGGCACACAATTAGGGTGTACTCTGCTCGCTCCTGGGCCACTCACTGCCCACCTGTGATTGCCAGCTGCCATGGAAGTGGATCTGTTAGGATGGTCCAGGCCCACACCCACTGCCCCCCTGTACAAGGGTGAGGTGTGTCATCTGAGGCGGGCCGAGCAGGGCAGGATGATGGTCTCAGAGCCACAGCGGGTTCTGCTGGGAGGAGCTGGGAGGCTCTGCTCAAACTACACCACACTTGGAGACAAGAGCCTGGCTTCTCTAAACAAGGTAAGCATCACTCAGTACATTACCATTTTCACTGCTGTCCCACATGTACCTTTTCCACCATGACAGCTCAGCTCTGACCACATCCTAAATTTTTGACAGAGCTGACTCTCAAACCCAATGTCTTAAATTTCTCAACAATAGTAAACCAGACCTGTGAACGGTACTCTGAGCCTACAACCCACAGCACTTTTCAGCATTAATGGCCCCTCCTCTACAGTCACAAGGAGAACACTCCTGAGTTTCTACCCATTCTGCACACCTTCAGCTGGTGCCTGGGTCCTGACTGTGCCACACCCCATGCTGGGAGGAACAGTGTTTGCCCATTCAGTGCAAGGTCACACTGGGGGGCTGATTTGAGTCCGTCCTCATGGCCCTGAGGGAAATGACACCAACTCTGCATGCTCAACAACTGACCAAGTCTGCGCTTCTCCAAAGAGCTGCCTCTGGTGTTTTGGGGCACCAGGAGCTCTGGAGAGAGATCAGTGCCAGTTAATCTCTCCACTAGCTTCCTAGGGACCTGTGCCATGACAGTGCCAGCTCATAAGCCTTTGCCCTCACACTTCACTCCTGAGAGTGGATAGTGAAACTGCAGGGGCGAAAGAGACTACAGATGCCAACACCACAGGATGCCACTTTCCCAGGTCACAGTGCACCAAATGCACAGCTCCCTCAAGTGCTCTGCATGCTCATCTTGGTGATCTGCGTATCTGCCCAACCAGGAAACAGGTCAGAAAACACAAGCTGTCTTGTGTCTTTCTTTCTTTTCTTTCTTTCCTTCCTTCCTTCCTTCCTTCTTTCCTTCTTTCTTTCTGTCTGTCTGTCTGTCTGTCTGTCTTTTTGGGTACTGGGGATCAAACTTGGGTCCTTGCGCTTGCAAGGCAGGTGGCAGAAACACTAAGCTAAATCCCTGGCCCTTGTGCCTTTATTTCATTCACTTATTTATATCGCTAGGGCTGGGCATCTGAGCTGCCACAAGGGCTGGTCATGTCATGTCCCTCGAGGGGACACTCTTGGGCAGCACAGAGCCTGGAAGGGAGTTGTCTGATCCAGTGAAGGCCCTGATTCTGGCCAATCACAAGGGCTGGCATCTTTGGATGCAGTTTTCTTCCATCCCCCACTCCAGGACCATGAGCGTGATGTGATGTGAGAAGTCTGGTGTGTATCTCAGGTCACTCAGGCATCCAAGTCCAAGTCAACAACACTAGGCATTTAGGAAAAGATTCAGAACTCTTCTAAATTTCAGTAGAGCCAGGGAAAAGTAAAAAGCAATGACCAAGGTCAAAGACCCCAGTGGGAACAGAGGACTGGGTACAACCCCGCCACATCAGCTAAGGCATCCCATTCCTTTAACATCACCAGGCCACACCTTACATCTTCCCATGATAAAAAATTGCTTTAAAAAATCTCCAGAACTCTATCCCTTGGATCCTACATGCTGCACAGCAATTCTCTGTTCTCAGAGGGACCTAGAAGATACAGCTGTCAGAAATCCATCATCCCCCAGAGTCAAACCCTAAAAACTCCTTAAATTTGCCCATAAAGTACAAAATCCATTATATCCCTTTGTCACGGGTAAGGAAGCCTTTGAGATGTCCCCATAATCGGGTGGGAGGGGGTGTGGGCAAACATGCACTGCTTGGTTAGTACGGGGCACCGGTGACTCTGCAGGGAAAGACTGGTTATCAGCTCCCTTGCTGCTGCTATAGAACCCTAAACATGGTGTGGGGTGTGGTATCTAGTTTGTTCCCAGTGTCCCCATGCACTCCTGGTCCTGGCCTCTCTTGGTCCTGGTCACTAGGGTTGGGTGTCACGCACACCACACCACTTACAACACTGATACCTGCCAAGTCCAAAGCCAAATGAATCAAATGAATGGCAGCCACAGATCGGAGATTCACACAGACTAACGTGGGAGAGAAAAACCGAGAGAGGAATGAGCCACTGGGGAGGAGAAGAAGCCACTGGGTACCTACCTCCTAACGCAGGACAAGCAGGGACAGCCCATCACAGAACAGAAAGGTGGGAGCCACAGGCAGAAGGAAAACAACAAGAAGGCACATTTAAACCACTCATCAAAAATCACAGCCACGCCAAACCAAGAGAAAGGCACACAGGTTCTTAGGAGGTAAACGCACTTGCTTCTTGTAGAGAAAACTGCCCTGGACTTAGGTGGACACTAACTGGGCAGTTTTCTGGGAGGGGTTCACAGTCCCTGCTGTGAACACTGAGCATATAGCCTTACTTTGAAAAGGGAGCGGCCACCGGTGCTGGGATGTGTGGCTGCTAAAATCGGACTTTGGTTCAACTGCACTCTTTTTTTTTTAAACGTTTCTGCCTTGCAGTTAGGGGGTGTCTGCTACATAAGGAGTGGTAAAGAGACCAGGGAGCTGCTGAGTGGGCTGGGGGGCTGTGGGCGGGGCACACACAGCAGGCTCACCCAGCTTCAGGAGCCAGCCTTCCCGGTCTGGGTTAAAGAACGTGTGTGTCAGGTCGTTCCCATCATCCTCTGGGATTTTAAATGGTTCATTCTTAATACTTTCATATAAGTTCTGTAAGGGGAAAAACAGCAGCAAATTCAGAAATTCACAGAGGAAAAACAAGCGTTCTCTTGTCTCTAGTACAGGATACAACAGCAGTACTGGTAAGTAAGAGACACTTGAGAGATGCATTTACAGTAATAAACCAGCTGGACCTGGTGGCAGATGCTTGTAATCTCAACACCTCTGGGAGGCTGAAGCAGAAGGGTGGCAAGTTTGAATTCTGCCAAGGAAACTCAGTGAGACCTTGTCTCAAGATTAAAATAGTAACAACAACAATGATAATAATAAAAGCTGGGTATGTAACTCAGTGGAGAGTGGCCCTGGTTGATTCACAAGAGCACTGCCCATTTGCAGAGAACTTGGGAAGTTTTAGATTAAAAAAGGAGTAGAAGGAGGAGCAGTGCCATCTGATGAGGCTCAGTCCCAGACTTACCCTTAGCAGCTCCTCAGGGAGGTCTCCCCCTTCGTTGATGCCACGGTTCATGGTGATGAACCGCTCCACAGTGGGCTTGTCACGCACGTTATGGTTGTGCAGGCTTGTGTTGAGCATGATGATGGCAAACGACAGCACATAGCATGTGTCTACAAGGCAGAGGACAGTAGGGAACTCAGCAGCCTGAGCTCTGCTGGATTTGGCATGCAGTGTGGGGTCCACAGGGAAAAACCAGAGTAGAAATCTCTGCACAGTTAACCTCAGAAAATACCGTGCTGGCACAGGGAAAGAAGGTCCTAGAAACAGGCTGGCCTGTGCTATAGGCCTTTATCCAGAATTAGAGGTGAACTGGCCATGAACTGTGTCACTGACCTGTGGACTGGAAGACACCCGGGTTGCACAGGCAGTAGCGTGAGGCAAAGGCCTCCATCATGCGATCGATCTTCTGAGCCTCTCCAGGCAATCTAAAGCTCCATAGAAATTGCCTATGAAGAGACAGACCCCCTCACTGAGTGACTGCGCCACAGCAAGGATGCAATCCCCTCAACCTGGATGCCACCCTGGTGGGAGAATGTGCCAGCAAGGAGACTTGGTTTCCTTCCACTCAATAATTCAAAACAAATTTACCAACTGCTCCTCTTTTGTGTGACTACAATGAACTCTTCAGCAAAGTCCGCTGTCCCTGTCATATATTTATCCAAGGTCCCAGTACTTCTTGCTCCCACTGGCATGATCTCTTGCAGCCCACCAGATGACTTCCAGGGCCCTACGATATTCCATGGCTGCCACAGTTCTGAAAGCACACAGCCCACATGGCCCTCTCAGGACTATACCCTGGGGCAAGGTCAGAGTCAGCAGGATGCATCCAGGACTCCGCTTCACCTCAGGCCGCAGTCAGGGACTACTGCTGCCTCCCTGGGGCAGGAACACCTCTGCTTCTGGTACCAGGCCAGACAAACAGATGCTGCTGTCCTCAGATCGTCCTGCATCCTGCATTCTCCCTCTGACCACCCTCCCTAAAATTGCAACCACCACCCCAACACTCACACCCTTTCTTTGCTTTCCTTTGAGTCAAAGGGCAAGAGCCACAGCTATCCTGTTCCCTGTAGTCCCTGTGGCCAGCAAAGTCTCACACAACAGCTGCTTGGTGATGCTTGAAACTGTAGTGGCTCCAGTACCCACTGAGTGCTGAATGAGCATACTCAATAACTGTTCTCAGTTTTTAAGACAATGACACTAATTTCCTCCTTTGCAGGTCCCCAAATGGGGGTGTTCCCCATTGACCATTGCTGCCCCCCTTACCCTATACTCTTTCCTGTGATTTCCACCACACTTGGGCCCCTCTCTCTCCCAGCACCTGCTCCAAACTTTCACTCTTGACTGATGGCCCCATCCCCAGGTCTCAGACTGGTCACTTGGGCTAGGTCAGGCCACTCCAAAATCTCTCCCCTTTACCTGATGCTGGCCAGAAAAACATCCTACTATGTACTGCTCCCACCCACCATCGGTCTCCCCAGACAGCTTCTCAGACCATAGGACCACCAGCACTGTTTCAACCCAGGACCCTGTCTGCAGCCCTTGCATTTGACTCTCCTTAGCCTGACCCACCAGACTTCCCTCCCAGCAGCTCGAGACCCCTTTACTATACAGCCTTACTTTTTTGTCTCCATAGCAATCAGCTCCTGACAATTCACAGAAGTATCCATTATCCCTTCTCTCTACCCCATAAGGTCTGCGGGGCCATCCCGGGTACCAGCACTGTAACCTGAGCTCCTCCCACATGTGCCTCAGGACAGGCCAAGGGCAGAGTGATGAGAACCCCACAAGCCAAAAAGAGTCAAGGACCCAGTGGAGCAAAGCCAAGGCGAAAGTTCTTGTTCACCTCTGCTATAGGTAGGGCCTAGCAAAATTTTTAACCCCTGTGGGATTTATCAGGAACCTCTCTGGCTCTAGGCCAGAGACCAACTGCCCACAGACAGGGAATCACATGGCAATGGTCATGCCACAGACATACTTGCCACTCACTAGGCCCGTGCCTTTCTCTGGATAGAGCTTTCAAACACTGAATCTGAAAATGTAAAGCAGGGCTCCAGGACTCCTACATGTGGCTCATGAACTGTTCAGCCCCAGGCTATGCTGCTGAGCATATCAAAAGGATATGGCAGAGACGGTATGAGGACATGAAACGGACAAGACAGAGCCACAATATTCTGAGAGGCTTGTCCCTCTGATGGGCAGTGGCTCAAGGTCAGAACCAGAACACATAAAACACCATGTGGCCCAGCCGGGACACCACAGAAGACAAGATGATGCCTTCTAAGAACCCAGGACAAAGGGGCTCAAGTAAGCATCTAGGGCGCGAATACACTGTGGACACTATCTCCTTCTGTCCATGCTCCATGATGCACAGTGATACCCAGCTTTCTGTAGCCACAACTGAAGCCTCCCTCTGCTGGTGGGAGGTCTACATCCCCTCTGGCACACTTGGAACAGCCATGCTCAAGGACAAATCTGGTGGGCAGTGGGCCTGAGCAGTGTTACAGCCACAGTGAGCAGCATGTGCAGCAGACATGGGAAGAAAGCATCCACATAACCACTGGATGTCACCAAAAATGAAGGACAGCAAAGAAACTATGAGCAGGATGAAGAACTGGTGATCACAACAAGGAAAACAAAACATCTGTCCCTCCGTGCATGTTCCCACTGCTGTCTAGGGCTGTTGCCTAGCATGCAGCTGTCACACCGAAGGAGAGGGGACACAGGAACACAGTCAGGGTCTGCAGGACCTGAGAGCTCCCCTAATTACTGAGTGTTAATCACTACTATTTCACTAATGCCCAGGCCTCCACTCACCTTAAGGCTTGTACGAGGTTGAGATCAGCAAACTCATGGAGTTCAACAAAAGCTTGAAGAACTTTGATATTAAATTCATCCCTTGGAAAGAGTGGAAACAAATTTTCAAGGCTAATGATTGCACAGTATTTCAATCACTTTAAAAGAAAGACATACCCTTGCCTGGCATAGTAGTGTACACCTATAATCCCAGCACTCTGGGCCCTTGAGGCAGAAGGATCACATGTTTGAGCCTAAACTGAGTACTTTAATGATTTAAGCAAGAACCTGTCTCAAAATAACTTGGGAAGGGAAGGGAAGGGAAGGGAAGGGAAGGGAAG
>NW_022900929.1:2307647-2399278 GCF_012274545.1 Fukomys damarensis
AAGGAAAAAGGCCGGGAATGTAGCTCAGTGCAAAGGCCTTGGGTTCAATTCTGATCATGGCAAAAAACAAAGAAACAAAAAACCAAGTCCTATAGCATGTTTTTGCAGTTTTAATTTTGTGCAACTATAAATTAAGATTTTCTTCACTTTATTTTCAGGCTTAATGCAAAAGAGAATGAATAGGATATTAGGGATATACCTCACAATCAGGTAAAAAAGGAGACCATTATAAAGTCCCACATAACAACCACCACCTGAGCACCGGGGCACCAAGCTGGGAGGCCTGCCCAATGCTTAATCTGTGTCCTGTGGCCTTCAAAATGACCCCAAGCCCATTTCAAGTTCAAAAAATACATATATATTGTTTTCTTGGTACTAGGAATTGAACTCGGGACCTTGTGCTTGCGAGGCAAGCAGTGAAACCACTGAGTTAGATCTCTGGCCCTCAAGTCCACAAATTATAAGGTTTATGCTGGCTCAAAAAGTTTGGAAGGGCCAGGGATTTAGCTCAGTGTCAACGTGCCTGCCTCACAAGCACAAGTTCTTGAGTTTGATCCTCGCGGGGGGCGGGGAGCACAATATATTACCTTTTAAAAATAAACATAAAAATACAGTAAAATGTGTAAAATTTATATAACTACAAAAAAATGACGTAACGTCTTGCTTCACTAAATTTTAACTCAAAGATGCTATTGTACATCCTCGTCATGCTGTGCACCGAGGAGCTCCCCCAGCAGAATGCTGGGGTCTATCTGCCCCACCACAGGCCTGGAGCAACACAAGTCTACTTGGAATTCATGCAGGCCACCACTCTGAAGCCCAACACCAATCTCTGGCCAAGCACAGACTGTAGCCAGTCTTCCTCAGGCAGGCAAACAAGGACTGACACTCAAACCAGTATTCACTCCCTGGCTAAGCTCACAGACCATTTATTGGGAGCTCTGTAAAGGGCTCAGCTACACACAATGCACCTGGGGGAGGCAAGCCCCTCCTGGCTCACAAGTTGTCTGGCTGGGACCAGTGTGGAGCACCCCCAGCAGGCAGTGAATGAAGGTCAGCCCTGCCACTCCTTCCCATCGCCCGCTCTGGGCTGGAGTTTTCAGGGTCTAGTCTTTGTCTCAACTTCTTCTCTATCACATTCATTCCTTGAGGATTGCAATACAGGTTGAGCATCCCTAATCTTGAAATCCAAGATGCTAGAAATCCAAAATCTAGAATTTGAGTTTAACATTAGTACTACAAACATTTCATATTTCAAAGCATTTAGAATTTTGGATGATCAACTGGTAAACTTCTTCATATATCCTACATAAGTCCTTATCCGATTTATATAAGATTTGCAAATGCTTTCTCCTGTTTAAGGGGTTGTCATTTCACTTTCTTGCTGATATCATCTGAAGTACAAAATATTTAACTTTGATGATGTCTAGTTTACCTATTTTTTGTTTTTGTTGTGCTTATGGTGTTGGATCTAAGAAACTCTGACATAAATCAAGATCACAAAGATTTACCCCTATGTTTTCTTCTAAGTATTTTATATTTTACTTCTTATATTTAGGACTTCAATCCCTTTTAATTTTTGTATATGTCTGAGTACCATTTGTTGAAAAGACTACTCTTTTTTTCTCCACTGAATTGTCATGGAACATTTGTTTAAAAATCATTAGACATTATATATGAGAGTTTATTTCTGGATTTTCCATTCTATTCTAAGATGTTCCATATGACTATCCTTACATTACTACCATACCATCTTGATTAGTGGAGCTGTAGTTTATTTTGTAAAGAGGAAGTGTGAGTTCTCCAACTTTGATCTTTTTCAAGACTGGCTATTCTGGGTCCCTTGAAGTACCACATGAATTTTAGGATGAACCTGCAAACTTCTGCAAAAAAGTCAGTCAGTTGGGATTTTGATAGGGGATGCATTAAATATATAGCTCAGGCAAACATGGTGGCACATGTGTGTAATATCAGCACTCAGGAGGCTGAAGCAGGAATATTGTCACACAGTGGCACACAGCTTGGGCCACACAGTGTGTTCAAGGACAGCATGAACTACAAAGTGAGACACATCTTTAAAAAAACAGCTCAATATAAAGAGGACTATCATCTCAGCAATATTGTTTTCTGGGCAATGAACATGTCTGTTTCTCTGGATCTTTCAATTTTTTCAACATTATAGTCTTCAGAGTAAAAATTTTGCATTTCTTTTGATAAAATTATTCTTATTTTATCCTTTTTAATGCTACTGTAACAGAGTCTTTACCCTAATATCCTTTCAGTTTGTTCATCCATACTGTATAAAAATACAAATGAGTTCTGGGATCTTGTATCTTACAATCTTACTGAATTTGTTTATTATTTTATCAGTGATTCCTCAGGATTTTCTATCTATATATTGATTATGTCATCTGCAAACAGAGATAATTTTATTTATTCTTTTCCCTTCTAGCTGTAATTTTATTTTCTTGCCTAACTTCCCCAGCTAAAAGTGCCAGTGCCATTTTGAATAACAGTAGAGAGAGTAAATATTCTAGACTTTCTCTTGATCTTAGGCGAAAAGTATTTTTTCTTTCACCATTAGTAGGATGTGACTTAGGTGCCCTCCCTCCCGTTGAAGAAGTTATCTTCTAGTCCTAGTTTTTTTGTGTATTTGAGTGTTTTTATCAAAAACAGTGTTGTACATATGTACATACATACTGGGGATTGAACATAGGGCCTTCACATTACACTACATCTCCAGCCCTTTTTATTTTTTGGGGACAGGGTCTCAGCAAGTCACTAAGCTGCCCAGGCTGGCTAAAACTTGTGACTCTCAGCCTTCCAGAGCACTGGACTTATAGACACGACCAGCAGTTCTAACTTTTGCCAATGCTCATCCTGCACTTATTGGGATAATCATATAGGTTTTATTATTTATTCTATTGATATGATGTTATCTTAATTGACTTTTATGTGTTAAACTAACCCTATAATGCTGGCATAAGTTGGTGCATAATCCTTTTTATATATTGCTACATTTCATTTTCTAAAAATTTGTTGAAAATTTTTCTTTTTATATACCTAAGTGATAATGGTATATAGTTTCCTTTTCTTGTGATGTCTCTGGTTCAAGTATCAGGTAGTGTTCACCTCAAAGAATGACCTGAGTAACGTTCCACTTTCAATCAAGTATGCACTGATTGACTGATGTACCTGGGATTAAAGCCAGGGCCTTAGCACAAAGATATATCTCCAACACCTTTCCTTTTGCATTGTTTTTTGAGACAGGGTCTCACTATGTATTTCAGCTTGGCCTTGAACTCACTATGTACCCCAGGCTGGCCTCAAACTCATGGATCCTCCTGCCTCAGCCTCCCCAGTACTCGGATCACATGCATGTGCCACCATATCCAGCTCCAGCACCTTTTTAAAATTTTGAGACAAAATCTCACTAAGTCAGTAATTGCTCAGAGGCTGGGCTTAAACTCTAAATTCTCCTGCCTCAGTCTCCCAGAGTGCTGAGATTACAGGTGTGTTCCACCACGCCTGACCAAGCATTTTTTTAAAAATCTAGAAACAGCCACCCTAACTGGGCTTGGCTCAATAACATTCTCTGAAGTCCTTGATAAGTCTATCCTGGTACACTTTATATGTGCTGCCTTACTAGTCTTGCCTAACCTCTGCTACTGGAGGTTAGAAAGTAAATCTGAGCTGGGTGTGGTGGCACACACCTGTAATCCCAGCACTGGGACACAGCTGAGGCAGGAGGATCAACACAGTCTGAGGCCAGCCTAGGCTCAAAGTGAGTTCAAGGCCAGAGTGAACTACACGGTAAGATCTTGTCTAAAAGAAAACAAAACATAACACAAATAGTAAATTTGAACCGCTGCTTTTTATTCAAAATATTAATAGCTTCCTGCCTTTATTCTCACCCAAAATGACAGGGGGAAAAAAAACACTGAGAAATGTGTTGTATTTCTGGGCCAGATTTTCCAAGATGAAGAAGAGGCTTTCCAAGAACAAGAGAAAGAGACAGTGGCACTGTTGGTTCTGTCTTGGGTTCCTACATGAATGGCACCAAAGGAGCACAGATCCTACTTGACCCCAGATGCCTTAACATCCCTCACACTGCACAGAAGAGGAATGACTACACCAGCTCCCAAACTCCTGGAGGATATGTGCCCCTGTATCCCACAGATAAATAGCTGTGAGCACCCCTGAAGGGGAGGGTGGGTCTGCTCAGGCTGCAGACTGGGGGGTGAGAGGGGGGACCCCACTGGGGCTCATCCTCCTTCAACTTACCTCTCACCCAGGTAGTCCCCAATGACAGTCTTATTTAGGCCTTCTCCTTTATAGAGGAACTGGGCAACGTCTTCTGGGGAACTCTGTAGCAGGTCATTTTCTATTAGAAACTGAATTCCCTGAAGAAGAGCATAGAACAGGAAGTGCCAGTCAGGAAGGCCACTCAAACACAGTTTTCAAGGACAGAAACAGTGTGATGATCTTACTGGTTTGGACACAGCAAAAACATCAGACACACTCATGGAAATGCACGATCTAATTTTCTCAATACTACACTACATTCTATCCATCAAAGAAAAATACATACATGTTTCCCAGAAACTTAATAGCTTAAAAGACAAATAAACGGGTTACTGAACTAACATGAATGGTTGTTTAAAATGGTAAGGATTCAACAGACAATAAATAGAAAATGGTAAGTTTTGCTGCCCTGAAAATTGCCAGGAGCAAGAGAGGGGTGTCTAAAGAAACCAAGGACAAAGGGATCCCCATGAGTAGAGGCTAGGCCTGGGGCTGGTCCCTGGCCTGGTCACTGGTGATCACCTGGGCTATGACTGTGGCACTGAAGGCTGGGAAGCTGGCCTTGTTAAAGAGATCAGCCACTCAAGGGCCAACACTGCTGTCCAGGTTTCCTTTGGAGGGGCCACAGCTTTAAGAGGTTCTTGCATCCTTTCTACCCTGCTCTTTCCGCCCCTCCTACCTAGCTGTCCTATAATCTGTGGCCACAAGGTTGGGGGCTAGATCCTGAGAAGCCAAAACTTGTGCCACTGTTAGCCAAACCTCTGAAAAGTGAATGGGCCTGAGGAAGAGACTGTTCTAAAATATGTACGACCTGTCCTTCCAAGTCAGTACACCCCTGAAACTAGGGTGAATTTTGGAAAGTGCTGTGAAACGACTTACAAGGATTTGAGAAAATCAAATGGGTTCAGAACAAGGTAATTTCTGTGCTTACAGGTTGCAAAATGGAGACAGAAGAGGTTCCTGGGAGGCAAGGTTTCCTCTGCAAAAGATGGAGGCTACAGACATGGAAAACAGGGAGCCACTGTTCAAATTCAGATCAGAGATCCTAAGATAAAATGCAGTCAAAAGCCTGAGACAAAGAGGGCAGTTATGAATACAAAAGGACTGCATCTTGGAGGGAAAGACTCTAGAAAAGGAAGGGAGGACACAAGAGCAGGCTGCTCTGAGTGTGGTGACAAGTGTCCTCAGATCAGAGACAGTCATGTGAAAATGAAGGCAAAGACTGGAGTAATATGCCCACAAGCCAAGGAGTACCACCAAATGCCAGGACAGGCCTGGAAGGGATTCTCCCTCAGAGGTTAAAGGACAACACCTTGCTCTTGGATTTGGGCCGCCCAAATTGCAGGAGAATAAATTTTTGTGTTTTAAGGCATCCAATTTATGGTTAATTTGCTATGGCAGCCCCAGGACACTGATATATTGGGTAGGTAGTTACTCATAAAATAAAGCAAATGTTTCATTAAAAATTTTTAGTATTTTAAGATGTTGTTTAGAAAAATCAAACAGTAGAAAACAGTGGCCACCATTCAACCCACTAAACTTAGTATCTGGTTCTGTATTTCTAACTTTCCTGTTACTTGCCCTAGAAGTCTCTCTCAGAAGAAGCTGGAATCTTTTCAAATCCAATAATCAAGGTGTTTTGTTTTGTTTGAAACAGGGTCTCCTTATGTAGCTAGCCCAGGCTGGCCTTGAACTCTTTGTTCTCCTGCCTCAACCTCTTCAAGAAATTAATTTGACCTGGTCAGATTTATGATCATTGATTTGTGAGGACTTACTCCTGGCCTCTTATTTTGTGCTTTCTACTTCACGTGCTCTTGCAGGTTTTTGTTAAATTGATCAAATTTTCTTTCTTCAGATTTCCTAATAACTTATAAATTCTATTTAATTCCTTATCTGTAGTGGCTCTTAAAATTTTAACATCTAAATTTACACTGACCTATCAACATCTAGAAAACCTTAGCAAACTTTTTTTTGTATCAGAGATTGAACCTGGGTACTTGTGCTTGCGAGGAAGGCGGCAGCACCACTGAGCTAAATCTCCAGCCCAACCATATCAAACTTTTACACTTTCCTTTTTATTTTAGCCTTTATTTTCCTTCTCATTCTCTTATTTAGACTTAACTGTAACCACCACTGCCCCTCCCCATGTGCCCCTGCCACTATTACGGGATTAAAACCAGAGATGCTCTATCAACTGAATTATATACCCTGCTTTTCTTTTTAAAAAATATAATAATTATTATAATGATAATAATTTTGAGATGGTCTCGCCCAGTTGTACAGGCAGGACTCAGACTTCCCTCCTACTTCAGCCTCCCCAAGCTGGGATTACAGGCCTGAGCCACCACACCTGGCTTAACTATAAATATTGCATGTCTTTTTCATCCTGTGGATTCTTGTTTGTTCATGTGTTTGTTTGTAGACGTAATCCTCCAACTTCTGAATTACTAGACTTGGGGAAAGTCTTGGTGGGTGACTAAGTCACTGCATGTCTGAAAATAGCTTTTTTTTGAGACAGCGTATCACTATGTAGTTGAATCTGACTTGGAATTCACTATGTAGCCCAGGCTGGTCTTAAATTCACAGCGATCCTCCTGCCTCAGCCTCCCGAGTACTGGAATTACAGGCATGCGCCACCACGCACAGCTTCTGAAAATGTCTTTACTTGTCCTACTTCTGAGTGACAGTTTGGATAGACAGAATTCTCAGTTTTAAGTCAGTTTTTCTCAAACTCTGGAACTGTTTCCCTGCTCTCTTTGTTTCCTGATAATGAATTCATTTCTTCTTAGGTGGCCTAGTCTTTTCTTCCTGGAAAATTCAATGATTTTCCCTTTATCCACAAGTTTTGTGATATTTTATTCAATACATCTGTACATAGGTCTTTTAAAAATTTATACTGCTTAGCAATTGGTGAGGCCTGTGAATCTGATTTTATCTTAGTCTTGTTCTAAAATAGTCTACAGTTTCCTTTAAATATTTCCTGTGTTCCATTTTAAATTGTCTCCTTTGAGATTTCGATTTGATGAAATCTGTTTTGCTGGACCCATCTTCCATGTCTTGTAACTCTGTGCAAAACAGTGGAGAAAATTCCTATAGACTTCAAATCCACATTTAAGCAGCACCTTCTCTGCTGCACAGCCCAAAGTTCATGTGACACCCCTATTTATTTCCAACATTCTTGTAATGCCAAACTTTGGTATCATGGATAAGAACCATCCTATCAATACCTTGGATGATATTTATAATACATACAAATATATGACTTTTAAAGCTTACTTCCATTATTTCTATCAGGCCTGTTTCCTATTTCAGGTCTTCTGTTTGACCAGTTTCCTGTCTTAGTCAGGTGGTGGTTTCCTCAAGTGTTTGGTGGCACTTGGCAGAGAGTTTACCTCTGTAAATCAGTCACTGGCAACTCCTGGTTGTCTGCTCTTGGTTTTTACTGCAGCCACCTCGCATGACTTGTTGGAGCAGCATTTAGATGGTGGGAGCCATGCCCAATGCTGACCTCTGGGAGTGGATATTTCTCCTTCTCTGTGCTGTTAACCACCCAGATGCTTCCTGTCTCAATGGACTAAGTGTTTTCTCTTGATTCCCTCACCTGGGATCCACAACACTGCCTGCTACAAGTCAGCATAGAATGAAGAGTCCTGCTGTCAATGTCTCAACTGCTTCCCATTCCCCACATCTTTCTCTGAGCTTGCTGAACCCCAAGGCTGCTCCCCCTTCCCTTAGCAGCTCCTTCTATATGTGAT
Organism: Fukomys damarensis; assembly: GCF_012274545.1. Taxonomy (NCBI): domain Eukaryota; kingdom Metazoa; phylum Chordata; class Mammalia; order Rodentia; family Bathyergidae; genus Fukomys; species Fukomys damarensis. The sequence continues at coordinate 2,315,708 of NW_022900929.1, forward strand.
CTGGGCACCATTCCTTCCTCACTTGAGCTCATCCTTGCAGACAGAGTCCTCAATTTCTACTCCACTAAACTCCTTGTTATAAATTTAAGTATTTTTCTTTCAAAGGCATTTTAGGACACTAGGAATGCAAGTAAAGGGTAGTAGAGTATTTTTAGCCTCCTTAATCTAACCAAACCTTCCTTCTATTTATAAACCTAAGGTACCTGAACAAACCAAAGCTCTTGTTTAAAATGTTATCACCTCCCTGTTAGCTTGAAAGAATTTACTTTAATGATACCTTCATGTTTCACAATATTACAAGGCTTAATAAAGACATTCAGTAGATTTAATTTTGAATTGTATCTGAAGAATGAGATTATTTGGTATGGCTACAGACTAAATTATTTGTGTCCCCCTCAAAATTTATATATTAAGCCCAAAGTCACAAAGTGACAGTATATACATAGATACAGGGCTGCTGGGAGAAACTAGGGTTAGGTGAAGTCATTTGAGCAGAAACCCTGGTTCTGATTTATATCATTTTAAGAAGAGAGATCCTGGAGTGAACTTGCTCCCCTCCCTGGCCATGTGAGGATTTAGCAAGAAGGCAGCTATCTGCATATGGAAAGGGGGCTCTCACCAGAACCTCGCTATACTGGCATCCCAGGGTCAGACATGCAGCACCCAGATCTATAAGAAAATAAATGTTTGTTGTTTAAGCCCCCAGTCAACAGTATTTTGTCATGGTAGCCCAGCTGACTAAGACAAGTGCTATAACCAAGACTATAAATCAAATAATTCTGATAATTTTTCCAGCAAAAGGCCAAAGGTAGACTAAAAGTACCTTCTACTTTTATTGGACAGCATAATTACAGATAAGCCACTGAGAAGAATCAGATGGAAGTAGCCTATATGTCCATCAGCAGATGAATGGGTAAAGAAAATGTGGCATTTACAAACACTGGAGTACAACTCTGCCATAAAGATAAACTTGAGTCATTTGTAGGAAAATAGATACACCCTGAGACCATAATCTTAAATTAATTAGACACAAAGATAATAGGAAGTAGTGAGATAAATCTTTCTTAGAGATGGAAGAAGGAAGAAAAGGAGTGACAGGAGATTTAAAAAAAAGAATTAGTATGTGTTATGAACATGCACCAACTCCACACAAGGAATGTATTTATTAAGTATTGCAAACATGTACTAATTAAAGAATTTGAAAAATATATCTTGGGTGAAATGGGACATAAGACAAAGCCTGCTAAGACATTCACCACAGCCTGATTAAACCTCCACGTCTTTGGACATGGCAAGCAGAAGCCACGGGGATGACCAGATAGTCAGGATTCAGCTTCTTTTTTTTTTTTTCTGGTACCAGGAATTGAACTCGGGTCCTTGTGCTTGCAAGGCAGGCCACTGAACCGCTGAGCTAAATCCCCGGCCCAGGATTCAGCTTCTTATGAACCAAGCCCAGGGCCGTCAGCCAGCTCAGCATGGAACCATAGTTGCAGGCCTAGGTCTTGAGGTCAGTCATGTTCCTTACTCAGAACGGCGGGTGCTCCTTAGGTGTTCTGTGCCTCATTTTGCCCAACTGTGAGACAGGAATTAAAAAGGAACTTCCCTATACGTTGCTGTAAGGACTAAATATATTAATTGAAGTGCTTCCCTCCTGTGCTTCCTGACAAACAGGAAATTCTGAATGTTAGTCCTTATTGTACTTTTGACCCATATTATATATAAAGTAAGGTGACAAGCAAGAACCGACAGCAAGGACAATGTAAGCACAAAGTGAGTTTGCTCACTGATGTACTGATTCCTGATGCACAATGATAGTATCACTTTAAAAAAATCAGTGTTTACTGTACTATGTGTTTCGTGAGATCTGAATTTATCCATGGGCTTACTGGTGTTCTATTCAGTTCTAAAAACATTCAATTTTATAAAGCATCCTCTATTACATCCAATGCTTATAAAATCTGCTGATGAGTTTACTAAGTTAAATTGACTCCTAAGGGAGGAAAAACAAAAACCTGATACTATCCTCAAATACCAAATCATTACCAAATCCACAAAACCATTCCCACTGACAACTTCATGCCATTTTGGAGCTAAATTAAGAAGCAACAGGAATTTTCACAGTGGGTAAAATACCAGTTTAAAAAAACTCTACCCGAGCTATAGATGTGCTGTGCTCTAAGAAAATCCAATTCTGCAAACGACAAATGAGGAATAAATAAGGAGCAATGAGGCAGGTCTCACTATGTTACCCAGGCTGGTCTCAAACCCCTGGGTTTCAAGCAATCCTCTTGCCTCAGCCTGCAAAACAACAGACAACAGGTATACAGCACCTCACCTGCCTTGATACATATATTTTTAAACATTGTTTGCGACTGTACTTACACTTACAAATGTGAATTTACAAATCTTACGCCTTGTGCAGTGTAATTTCTGTAATCAATAAACATTTATTGAATAAACAAATACTTTAACAATTAGTACTGATGCTCAGTGTCAGACAAGAGAAATGTCAGAAATGAGCGCCAGTCAGAGATCACTAGCAATGAATAAGCCAGCTCTGTAGTCAGAACAACTTCCCATCCCCTTTCCTCTCCTTGATCTCAAGGTACTGGGGCTGACTCAGGTAGGTCTACTCTTTTCTCTCAAAACCAAAAAGCTTTTATAGATTCTGCCAAATTCTTTTAGTTCAATCTCAAAAACAAGCAGGTTTTGTTGTTTTGAGGTGCGTTCCTAGAAAATCTATCTTGAGGAAAGAACAAAGGGGTGGCTGAAATCTGGAAGGATTCCTTGTTCTTTCATTCAGACCCTTTTTAGGACAAAAGGAAGAAATAGTCTTCTTATGTGGACCATTTAGCCCACTCACATGATGAAATCTATGAACTCTATGCCCAAACTCTTCTCCCAACTAATATGCACTGGCCCCAACTAATCATGTGAAGCCCTATATTGGCTCACACAGGTAGATTTAGAAGATAAATCTCAAAGATGGGGCTCCACAGCAAGGACTCAACAAGTGGTCCTAGCTGCTCCTGTGGGCCCATGTCCATATTCTGAAGCATACACTATAAGAAAGGCCTGTAGGCCAGAAACCAGCTCTACAAGATATTTCTACTTCACCTCACTCATTAAGCAGACCCTACTTTCTTTTTTTTTGTAAAATAATGTCAACTCCATCTTTTTAGGTTGTGACCACCTTTGTCCAAAAGGAGGCAGCAATTAAAACAGATCAATCAGTTGGATGCAGCACAAGTCAGAAAATTGGACGTATGTGCTTACCTTTTTGGGGTCCATGTTGAATTTCTTTCTTCCCATGGCTATTTGCTTGTTCCTCTGAGTAGTTTTGCTGTTCATTTGAAATAATGAAAAAATCATTAGCAGATATTCACAGAGAGCAGAGTCTCACACAGCTCAGCAAAGCACAGCAAGGCACAGTCCTTTAGCATATTTTTCCTCTAACAACACTCAACAAAGCAAAAAGCACTGGTGAACTCTGAGGAGCTGCCACCCTCCACAGTGGAAGAAGGTATGCAACTGCTTTGGCTCTTTTTTCACATGTGATAACTTGAGATACACCTCTGAAAAAGCTGCTGATGAAAAACAGTGACTTTTTTTAAAAAATAAAAGAGGATAATTCCTTATGACACAGAAAGGTTATTTGTGGGTAGTTAATTCTGAGTGCCTATCCTTATTCCCAAATCTACAATGTTAGAAGGGGACTTACAGAAAGTAGCGGATAAGAAGTAACCTCCGGAGAAGCAGCCTCTGTCTCCACAGAGAACAGAAGGGAGGCAGGGGTAGGAAAGAATGAACAGCTCCAAAGGCCTCTTCTTCCCCTGTCAGCCCTCTTACTCTGTTATGGTCACCAGTTGATAAATTCAAGTAGAGGACAGATATAGAAAGCAGCGATTAACTAACTTAAAGGTACAGCCATAAACACTTTACCTCTCCTCCACTGAAGTTAGGTTATCAATCTCTGTCATCACTTCTGCAATTTCATATTTCAGCCTCTATCAAAAAGAAGAAATTTGGATGTCTTAAACTTCTGCCTAGACTCAGACAAGTTTCAGCCTTCCAGGCACAAGCTTCCTTGATCATTTGGAAACCCAACAACTTTAGACACAGCTAGAGCCTCAAAGTCAGAAGCAGCACAACTTAGGGGGAAAAAAAAACAATTTGTCCTCCTCCCATCAAATACCCAAGAAGAGGGGCCCACTAGGCAAATCCTAGAGCATTCATGTATAAAATTGAGAAGGGACACAGGAGAGTATTAGAGGTATAAAAAGATAAAACCACTTCACTGCATTCATTTCCCACTACCAAGCACAGGCCACCTGCCTTTCCCTCCAGCACTGCCTGTTCTTGGGAGACCAGGGGAAGCTGAAACTCAGACAGATTTTGGTGGCATTGAGCTAGCAATCTCAGGGTGATTTCTGTCACTTTGTAAGACAGGGGTTGGGAGTAAAACTAGACTTGGATCCATAGTCCTCAGAGATGCCAGCAACAGTGGGGACAGGCTCACCCTTTCCCTGGTGTGTCCTCTACTGGCTGAGATCTTTGGCAGCCTCCTAGGCTCTCTGGGCCTTAGTGTTCTCATTGACAGAATAATACAGTCAGAGCTAAACTAAGATTCCACATTAATCAGCAGTGTGATTACTAGTGTCCAAATAAAATATATTCTTATTTGTCATCCAAAGAACTTATTCTGGGTTACAGGATGTTTCCAAAAATGAAAGGCAATCTTAGAATAAAAATGTCCATGAATTACCTTTCAAATACAAAGAAATTTTTATTTAAAACCCTATTTTTGTGTGCCAAGAAACTCAGACTTAAAAAATGAGTTCCTAGAAAGGAGTTACTGTCTGGGACAAGGTCTGGTCCTACAACAAGTGGCCTGTGAGGCCACATTTATTTTGGCAATGACAATGTCTATGAAGCTTCTCAAAGAGCCTTTCCAAGGAAGCCAAGGCTTACTGAATAGTTTTTGTAACAATCACAGATACCCCAACTCTGAAATTATGGCTTTATTCATTTGTGTCTCCTGTGGGCCACCCCTCCCACCCTGTCCTCTGGTTAAAGTACACAAATGTGGAAATGATAATGTTTATTCAGCTGTGTTATATTCATCTTTATCATTCCACTCCTACCACCTACCAGGCACTTGGTACATAGCTGGAACCCAATACATGCCTTCTATTCATTCAGATGACATCTGAGTGGGCCAGGGATTTAGCTCAGTGGTTCCAGCGCCTGCCTTGCAAGTGCAAAGACCTGAGTTTGATCCCCGGTATCAAAGAAACCAAAACAAAAAAATAAATGATATCTGAGTGCCAAAAATGTAATAAGTAATTTTCTAGGTACTTGGATTATTATATACAAAAAAGGTCTTACGAAAAAAAAATTATTTTTCTGGTGGTAGCAGGAAGTGAACCCAGGGCATTTATACTGAGCTACATCCTCAGCCCTTTATACTTTGGGGGGTGGTTCCAAGGATCAAACTCGGGGCCTTGCACTTGTGAGGCAATGGAACCACTGAGCTAAATCCCTGGCCCAGCCCTTTGTAATTTTTTAAAATTTCAGACAAGGTCTCACTAAGTCACTAAATTGCCTAGGCTGTGCTTGAACTTGAGATCCTCCTGCATTAGCCTCCCAGAGTGCTATCATTATTACACAAGTTTGCTACTACACCAGCTTAACTATAGAATTTTGGAGGGCAATATGTTGTAGACTGCTGCTATTGTTTAAACCTGTTATCTGTGACTCTAGACCCACAAGTCTAGGCTCCAGGTCCACCATCTTGACTTCTATCTGAGCCTGTAGTAACTAGCATGGAGAATCTTTGCCTCACTAGTTCAGACAACTCTTTGCCTTCTTTGTGTAGTTCTTACATACACAAACTAAACACCCATTTTTCATATCTCCCTGAAGTTATTCAGTATTTCACCCAAAAGCTAAAACTAAGTGTGAGTTTTGTTTTGCTCTGTTCTTACCTCAATGTCATCAATAAGTTCCTTTTTTCTTCGCCGAATGTCCAAAAGTTCTTCTCTCTCTTCTAATGAGAGGTCTTCAGGCACTGAAAGAAAAAATCAGTTCGATAGCAACTTTGATGAAATATCTGGCAATATCTGATAAGGCTAAAGATGGAGGCAGGACCAGCTGGAAGGCTGAATGAAAAGCTCTGGACCCCTTTTCCTTCCCACTCCTCACCATGACCACTGGTTTACCTCTAGGAGTGAAACAGAGGCTAGCACATACCAAACACAGTTGAGAGCATGGACTCCCCACCAAAACTGGTGGGTAAGATAAATACTGACACCTCCCCAGCTTCCCCACAGGGCTCCTAGACTACAGGGCAGACCACTCACCTTCCTCCTCCCAAACTGCCCCCTGAAGGTCAAACCTCTTCTCTGCACCATCCAAACAGCTGCAGGTCCACAGATATTGACACAAGGGGCCACAACCATACCTGGCAGGAAAACAGCCAGCCTATCTTTCTGCTGAACTCTGAGCTCCCAAATGCCCTAGTCCTTCATCCTCAAATGTGAGTAAGCCTCCAACATTCGAGACACATACTAAGACACACCAAAGCTAAGAAAGGCCTAGTCCTTCATCCTCAAATGTGAGTAAGCCTCCAACATTCGAGACACATACTAAGACACACCAAAGCTAAGAAAGGCCTAGTCCTTCATCCTCAAATGTGAGTAAGCCTCCAACATTCGAGACACATACTAAGACACACCAAAGCTAAGAAAGGTCAGAAGTGGCTACACCTCAGGGAACAAGAAATGCTGCAAGAAGCAGGGTAGTGCTGGGCCTCCTCCTCAAACCCATCCCCCCTATAATTCCTACAGAACCTGTGACATTTAATACATATATAACCAATAACTATAATCTCACTAGATTGGGCCAGAAAAAGAGAAAGGTGAGGCGGGGAGGGAAAACGTTTACTGGGAGAACCTAACATGGCTACTCTAGAAAATAATTAGGTACTCTATTAATATCCAAGAGTACACATGCAATTTTACTATATATAAACACACACACACATGAAAAAATCCTCCAGCTTCTCCAGCAATATAACAGATATACCAAAAAGCACAGCATATAGATTTTTTAAAAAACCTAAATGTCCATCCAGAGTAGATGGATAAAAGTGTGTTGATGTATATGCATACAGTGGAATACCAAAAGCAGTAAAAATGCATAGAACAAGCAACAAATGGGTATCTCAACAAAATAAATGGAAATGAATACCTTCTATAAAAATCTCAAAAACAGGGACAGGGATTTGGCTCAGTGGTTCTGCCACCTGCCTCGCAAGCGCGAGGGCCAGAGTTGGATTCCCGGTACAAAAAAAAAAAAAAAACCCTCAAAGATAATATATTTGTTATGGTTTATATATACATCCAGATCTCCAAGAGCCTTGTTCACCAATAAGGTAGGGCTTTGGGAAGGTGGCTAGATTGTGAGGGTTATGGCTGACTTGCTCTTAGGAGGTAGGGTCTTGTCAGAAGAGGAGGGTCAGTGAGGGCGTGGCCTGGAAGAGTTTATCTCCCTCTCCAGCTCCATCTTTCACTCTCTCTCTCTGCTTGCTGTCTGCCATGCCATGCATAAACAGCCCTCCTATACCATGTGCTCTGTCATGCCACCCGGCCTTTGAGGTAGCTGACCTGCAAGGACTGAAATTTCTAAAACATGAGCCAAAATGAACCCCTTTCCTTTACGTTGTGGGTGTCAGGTATTGTGTCCCAGGAGTGGGAAAAGTAAATGAGACAAGTACTGTTTAGGTATAAGTATATATGTCCAATTGGAATGATAAATACAAATGGGGGAATAATACCTCCTAGGTGGGAATGAAGAGCATCAGATCAGGAAGGGAAGCAAATTTCTAATTTCTTCCTTCTTGTACCAGATCTAAGCTTTGTTAAACTCCAAACTAGCTATTTTCTTAAGCAATCCATTTGTGATCCCAGCACTCAAGAGGCTGAGGCAAGAGGATCACAGGTTTGAGGCCTGCTTGGAATACTGAGAAAGTTCAAGGAAGGCCTGGAATACATAGTAAGACTCCGTTGAAAGAGTAGGAAAATAAGAGAAAAGAAAAAGAAAGAGTGGGGGAGGTAATATATAAAGAGCAGTCTCCCATGCTGAGTAACAACTGAGGAATTATCATGTACTGAATTAGACTGGGCTACATGCTTTTAATAGGTTATCTCAATTAACCCCCCCAAAATAACTTGGAGAGAATCATTATTTTTAACTGAAGAAACAGGTCAAGAGAGATCTAATGATTTTCCCTACAGGGAAATTATTTGAAGAAATAACTACTGAAATGTTCCAAATTTGACGAAAGACTTGAAAATACATGTCCAAGATGCTTAAGAAAATCCAAGTAGGATACACACCAAGATCCACAAAGCCATGCTGCACGCTTTGGGCAGGTCTAGTTGATCAACAATATCAGCAGGGACCCAGTCTGTCTGCCTTTCAAAGTACTAGCTTCATCCTAAAGCTGATATTCTTCTTGCTAGAGGTTTCTGGAATAGCTGAGGCTGCCACTCTGTATGCCAGGGCTCCTTCCAACTTCTTTTCCAGAAGGCCCTATAAAGTCTCCCTCAAGTCTGAGTTCCAACCTGGCTTACACTAATCACAAGGTGTAGAGAAAATGTCTAGATACACAGACATCTAGGCCAAGAGATGAGGTAAAAACTAGGAGAAAATGATGACTCCAAAACCAAGGGAGTGAAAAAGAATCTCAAGACAGATAAAACCAATGTTAAAAGCCCAAAGAGATCCAGTAACAAAGTAAACACAACAGTTCCTGAAACTTCAAAGCTATTCCTCTTACCACAATGACAGCATGTTTTTGAACAAAAACAAAAGCATTTCTAAAAGTAGTAAGCTGACTAACACTATCCTAGAGAATAAATGCACCTGAAAATTCAAGTTAAGTATGTCAACAGCATTGACTGGGCTCCAAAAAGTAGCCTTATGAAAAACTTTCTTCTGCTGAGTTCAACAATGTAAACATATCAAAACAAGAGTCTGAAAGGGCAGAGCTTTCCTTAGGTCATCTACAGATACCTGCGATATTTGTTTGTTTAAGGAAAATCTAGCTATGGCCTCTCTCCTACCTGAGAATATGAAGGACTGGCCACTAACATAGAATAAAGGCTCAAGACAAATCTAAACACCACAATAATTTAACTCTAAAGATCCTTCCATCAGAAGCTTTCATAGAATCTCTTAATTTTTCTCTTTCAGTAATGCCTATCTCTCCCTACTCTTTTAAAGCAAGTTAAACAAAGTGCTGACCATTTATATTATCATTTATATTGGACCAGAATCTGCATGTCTAAAAGGAAGAAATTTTATGAGGTGGGAAAATAGTGTTGTGGTTATTTAGGAAAAAGTCCTTGCTTTCTAGAGATTCACACGGTCTGTATTTTGAAGTACTTGAGAAAAAAAAAAAAATTGAGCAAGATAAAAATTGTAAATCTATGATGGATGTGTATCTACTGTCCATTGTATATTCTGAGTTTAATTTTTCATGATAAAAAGTAACAAGAAAATGTTCAGAGTTAAATGGCCAATAGCCATCACAGTAATATCTTCTAGGGTATTTTGGTAAAAACATTAAATTGGAATAATGGAATACTACTCCCTAATGCATTAAAAAGACTCAGTCAGGGCTGAGGATGTAGCTTCGTGGTAGAGCGTGTGGCTTACTTAGCATTCTTGAGGCACTGGGTTCAATCATCAACAACTAAAAAAATAAAAAGAGAGAGAAAGGAAGAAGAAGATGGCAAAAACCAAATCAATAAAGTATTTCTGGACCAATCTCTGCAGTTTGTTATTTAAATATCTTTCTGTTCTATTATTTCTTTGGACACCCAGAATGCAGATGTAATACAACACTGCTGCTACGCCAGCTGTTTAGTGAAGTTCTGTCTGCATCTCTCTCTGCATCCAAACTAATTCAACAAATCTGTCACAAATAGCCACAAATCTGCTGACACAAAGGGAATTTCACACATGCAAGTGTCACACTAAAATCAGGATAGGCAATGTTCAGAGAAGGTATCCTTAATTTTCCAGACTTTTGCCAGTAACACAGCAATCTGTACCCAACAAGAGCAATATAAGACTTGGATTCACTTAATGAATCACCTACTGGCACTTGGACTCTGGTGGATAAGAAGAAACAAAGGTTTCATGATGGAATTTTTTCCCAGGGTTTTTTTTTTGGTACCAGGGATTCAACTCAGGTCCTTGTGCTTGCAAGGCAGGCAGCAACATCGCTGAGCATTTCCCCAGCCCTAGCAGTTTAATTTTTAATTGGGAACATTAATATATGAATATGGTTATGCATATACATGCATATATGATGAAAATTTTCCTTGCATCCTCAATAAGGCTGATTTGTTGTTCTTTCTGCAACATTGGAGACTGAACCAAGGGCCTTTTTACTGTTACATTCCTAGCTCTTTAAAAAAAATTTTTTTTTTTTTTTGGTGCTGGGGATCGAACTCAGGTCCTTGCGCTTGCAAGGCAGGCCACCGAACCTCTGAGCTAAATCCCTGGCCCTAAAAAAATTTTTTTAATGTTGAGACAGGGTCTCACTAACTTGCTCAGACTGAGTTGGAACTTTCGATCCTCATGCCTCAGCCTCCAACACTGCTAGAATTATAGGTGTGCACCACTGTGCCTGCCTTTTTTTTTGCAGGGGGAGGTGTACCACGGATCGAACTTGGGACTTGGCACTTGCGAGGCAGGCAGTGGAACCACTGAGCTTAATCCCCAGCCCTGTGCTTGCCTATTTTTGGAGGGAGTGAGATGGGGTCTCACTATGTTGCCCAGGCTAACATTGTACCCCTGGGCTCAAGTGATCCTCCTTCCTCAGCCTCCCTAGTACTGTATCTGGGACTGTAGGCATGAACCACCATGTACAACTAACCAACTAAACCTGTTCTCACAAAAAAAAAAAGGTCAAATTAAATAGAAATTACTCATCTGGCAGCAAAATCCCTGAAATAGGCTGAACGTGCCTATCATCAGGTTCTAGAAAGAATCAGGGCACTCCAGAGACAGGCTTAAGAATGGTCCTTGAAAAAAAAAAAAAAAGAAGAAGAAATGGTCCTTGAAGCCAGGCATGGTGTACCATACACTTGTAATCCCAGCACTTGGAAGGCTGAGGCAGGAGGATTGCTATGAGTTCTACTCTAGCCTGGGCTCAAAGTGAGAGCCTGTCTCAATCAATCAATCAATCAGTAAATAAATAGAAAAGGTCCTTAAAGCTCAATACTTCACTACATTATTTCTAATAATGCAACAAGCCCTAAAAACATATATGTTAATCACAAAACTCAGGTACTGTGACAACATTTTTGCCCTGATTCTGGATAGTAAATGTTTTCACAAGGAAAAAATGCAAGAAATCCTTTATTTTAGTAAAATGGTGCTACCAGTACAGTTCCAGAGTAAACTTCAGAGACAAATTTATAAGTTAATACAAGTCCTTGCCTTTCTCAAGCACCACCTTTCTTTTCTTTTCTTTTTTCTTTTTTTGTGAAATTATAGAATGGTTTTAATTCAGTTCTATAACACTTAGGTTTGCCTCAGATTTTACTGAGAATAATTTTACTTCATTCATTCATTCATTCATTCAGGTATTGTTGATCATCAGATCCAAAAGTGTACGAATGAAATAAAATAATACTTTAATGAGATAAAAGCAAGTAAGATCTCTCTAGTGCTTTCAGATATATATTTGTTATTCCTAAAATGATAATTATTGTCCTAAAGGTGCAAATCTTATCACTCAGTGACCTATATGCTATTTGACCATTTATCTCCTTCAAATAAAATACCATACAGGTTATAACATATACATTAAAATCAAATATGAATGGGAAGAAAGGAGTTAAAGGTGTAGGGAAGGTGGGATGGGTAGGGGAAGAGTAAAAAGGGAAACGAAAAAAATGTGAGAGAATGAAAAGATGAAAATAAAGTGTTTGTAGATGGGGAGAGGAGGAGGGAGTGAAGGGAGGGCAGAGGTAAGGGGAAAAAATGAGAATCAAGACTTGTCATTTAGAGGTACAAGATCCCAACAATGAATGTAACTGTACTGTATCCCTAAAATGTACCAATAAACTCAATTAAAGCTGAAAAAAAGAAAATAAAATAAATAAAATCAAATCAAATATGAAAGTATATACGTATTTGAATGAGATATATTTGTTTAGATATCCATTATCTTCAAAAGCAGAAATCTAAGAATGCTATTTGGTCATCTCAGTTAGAAGGCACCACCTTTCAAAATTGAAGGTCTGCAAAAATCAGAGGCTCAGGGTTGGTGAAGTCTACATATTAGGGTTTGTACAACTTTACAGTGCACACATTGGGACATCAGCTTCCAACAAAGATGGAGTAAGTTAGATTGAATTTATCGTTTTTCCTTAAATAATAAAAAAATGGATAAAATTCCATATCCTGCAAAAATATCTCTCAAAAGTAAAAGTGAAACAAAAGCATTTCAGACATATGCTCTTTTTTTGTTTTCTTTTTTTGGTATCAGGGAGACTTATGCTTTGAAATAATTCATCATTGGCAAATCTACTCTACAAGAAAATTAAGGTCCTTATGGCAAGGCCAGGAAAGGTACCAGATGAAAAGGCATACAAAATATGAAAAGTACCATCAATGCTACCTATGTAAGTAAACATTCTTCCCTCATGATGTAAATCTCTTTAAAAGATTTACTATTTTTACTAAAAAAAAAAAAAAAAAAAAATCATACTGGGATTATATTTAAAAGTAAAAAAGCACAAGGCTGGGATGGAGAAATTAAAGCATGCTATTTTAAAACTCTTTTCTGTGTGTGAAATGGTATATCATTTGATGGCAGATTGTGATAAATTTTTAAATGTATATTACAAACTCTAAGCAACTACTAACAAAGTATGCAATCATAGTAATATTCCTAGTAATACCTAAAAATTCATAATCATTTTATTTAGCATATTTAATAAAATCTAAGAGTCCATCTATTGTAAGATGTATTCTTAATTCGGAGGTGTTAAAATAGTAGAAAAATTTGCATCCCAGAATAAATGAAAAATGGGATATTTCTACATATATTGTATAGAAAATATACTGGCCAATTTAAAAAATCTAGTTATCTAACAGACTCCAATTTACCAAAAAGCTGCAATTTTCTGGTTTACTGCTATAAATAACTAATGACACGCTTACACAGACACACACACACACACACACACACACACACACACACACGAGATCTTCCATAAAGTTAATTTACAACTCTAAACAACCTACAGTTCTACAACTTCTCCTGGGAAAAGATAAAATTACAAGGTCTAAATGCGGTCAGGCTCCTTCACTATATTTTAGTGGCTATGAGTCAAGTGTAATAATTTAACAAATTACCCATGGACAAAAATTTGATAAATTAACTTACAACTGCATATTTTTGGCTATTTATTCCTTACTTAAGTTGGTGTCTTCTACCCTTATGTTTATCTTTATTGCAAGTGTTCAATACTAATTAATCAACACTAACTTTTTTTAATTTTTAGTTTTAGCCAGTTCAGAGACAATTCTACAAGACTAAGAACAATGACAAGGCATGGGCCTGGGCATTAGTCCCTGTTAATCCACTAAAATGAACTCTGCACAGAGAAATAATACCTTTTTCTTGTGACACTCCAAAAACTGGCAATTTAAACTGTTAATGAGCATGAGTTCCAAGGGACTGCTAGGATAATATGATGATACACAGAACAAAAGGGCAGGCTGTAGGCCACCAGATGCTGTGCTCCTGACTCTCATCACCACTCAATGCTACTTGATCTTGGGCAGGTGATAAAGCCAAGTTCAAACATTCATATCCAAGTAGGTAACTGGGCCAGTCACATGCTAGCAACAATATGAAGGCCACATCAGTGGAGCACTACAGCTAGTCAGGGCAACTATCTGAGCAGCAGAAACAGGCAGGATCAGAGCATTTACAAGCTTATGAAGAAAGGCTGAGAAGTTGGGGTGAGAAGGTCCCGCCTTTGCACCTCCTCTCTTGTCATTTTCCCTCAGTCTCAACTTTCTGGTCTCTACCATTCTGAAACAGCCATTCTTGTACTGTCTTCTGTGTACTAGGTAAAATATAACAAATGTAGAAAACAAAAAAACAACAAGAATTTACCACAGTGGAAATCATGAAGGAATGACCATTAAGAAAAAAAGATTCAAGGTTAGAGGTAGAAGACACAAGAGGCAACAATAAGTAAACATTTTCATTAGCAAAAAAGAAAAAAGAAAAAAAGTACTATGTAAGATAATAATGTATCATAAATTAAAAAATAGAACTAAAGTAATTGACCACAACAGCATATAAATGGGAAAGGAAATAACTGCTTTAAAGTTCACAGAAGTTCTAAGGAAGTGGGTATAAATGATTAATTTTAGACTTGGCAAGTTAAAAATGCATACTAAAAAAAAGCATGCTAAAATTTCTAGGCTAAGCAAGAAAGGAATGTAGCTCAAAAATGCCAAAATTGGGAGGCGAAATAAAAACTGGAATGAAAAAAAATTAGGTCTACAAAGATGAGTGGGCTGCAGATACAGGTTAATGGTAGAGCACTTGCCTACCATGCATGAAGCCCAAAGTTCAATCTCCAAAACCTCAATAAACAATAAAATAAGATGGAAAAAGAAACCAAAAAAGAAATAAAAATGCAAAATATCCAAATGGGGGGAAAACTCTAAACATACTGATTTCTACCATGATAGACAGAAAAATAAATCCATATTTTGCAGTTCATCAAATCAAGAAAGACAGTCTACTCCCACAACTGATTTTGAACTGGTTTAGCAGTCCCTTTGACAGGGTTCAAACCATGAAGCCTTATACTTTGACTATCTTGGAACCTTGAGAACAATAGGCTCTGGAGAAGCCCTGAGAATAAAACCTATCATGGAAAGGAACTATGCGGAAAATCACAGAATATTACAGCCACCTCAGGTAAGACCCAAGATATGTGAGGAATATCATTTGGGATGAACGCAGCCCCCAGCTGACCTGCCAGCTAAATGCAGTGACACAAGTGAACCCAAACAAGAGCAAGGAAGACTGCCAGCCAACTTACACACTTTGAGACAACATGCCCTTGTTGTTTTACATCAACTACTTTGGAGTAGACTATTACACAGTAATAAATAAGTGATACATTTGCACTAAAATGGAAAAAAGGGCCAGTTTAAAATCCTGAACTTTGACAAGTAACAAAAAATGCAACTAAATGCTCTTTACATGAGGCATATTCAAAAGAATTACATCAATTGAAAGCAAAAGTATACAAAGTGATATACCAGACAAATCTTTCCCAAAACAGAGCTGATATTGCTATATTAACACAGGAAAAACTGACTTTAAAGAAGAAAAACAGATCAAATAGTCATTAGATAATGATATACTGTTCAATTAATCACAAAGTTAACAAGTCTGAATTTATATGTACAGTCTGATGAACATAATATACTTTAATTATAAGATGTATATTCTTCATTTTCTACATTCTCTGAAATCAACTCTGACATTATATATATATATGTATATGTAAATATATGTTATTTCCTATATATCTGTAAACTTGATTATTGCTAGGGACATAACTGAACAACTGCTACGCCTTGAAGTCTGAATCAAAAACTAAACTGGAGAACAATCTAAAGAAAGAATACAGGGCTGAGGATGTAGCTCAGTGGTGCCACACCTGCCTCACAAGGTCAAGGTCCTGAGTTTGATGCTGATACTAGGGTTTAAAAAAAAAAAAATCTAGTCAAAGTTGCAAATCTTTCACTGATATTTTCTGGTAAGATCAAGAAGGTGGCATCATAAAAAACCATGCATAATCACAAAATACCTGTGATATAAGCAACCAAGCCACTGCCCATGTGGCACAACTACTGGCCAACTCCAAGCCAGCTCTACATTTTGCTTCCCCTTGGCATGGGGCAACATGGATTAATGACCAATTTGATCCTAGGTGAGGACAATACCCCGGGAGAAGGCAGGCCCAGACAGCCAGCATACTTGGAGAGAAGTACAGACCTGGCCAGCATCTTCAAAGACCCTAGGGTTACCCTCCAAGGTGACTGGGTGAGAGACAGTTACCAGAGACTACCACAGAGAGTGTGAGAGCCACACACAGACCCCTGAGAAATATAACTGCAGGCTGGTAGGAATAAAGACTCTGGTCTTTGTAAGGATCACCTATACTCCACGAGTGGCAACATTAACTCCAACAATCCACCTGAACCCTGGCCTGACAGCCTACCAGCAGAGATCAGAGAGCTGATCATTCTTCCCACCCACCAACATGAAGGACACACCTCAGTTTGGACAGCTACCAGTCTAGGGTGAACAGACAGAGGGGCCTCTGCTGCAAGGAGGGCACCCCAAAACCCATAGGCCCTAAAGCTATGCAGAGAAAATCATGACTTGCTGTATCCTAAACTGCAGATAGTGGGGGAAAAAAATACTCAAAAATAGAGAAAATGTTTTTCTTTGACTCAATCTTTTACATTTTTTTTCTATTGTTAATTGTGTTTTTCTTCTCATTGTCTCTGGGGGAAGGGTGTTTCTCCTTTTTTGCCTTTTTTCTCTTTAGTTTTTTTCTTTTTCTCTCATCTCCTTTCAACATTTCTTCTCTACCTTATCTTTTATTTCCTGTATTTTGCCTGATTTTTCTCTTTTTCTTGTTCCTTCTTTCCTGCAACTGTTTTGTTCGTTTGCTTCTTTCTTTTTGTTTTTGGTACCAGGGATTGAACTCAGGACCTTGCACTTGGCAGCACCACTGAGCTAAATCCCCAGCCCCCTGCAACTGTTTTCTTTCTTTCTTTCTTTCTTTCTTTTTCTTTCCTTCCTTCCTTCTTTCTTTTTGGTACCAGGGATCGAACTCTGGTGCTTGCATTTCTGAGGGAGGCGGCAGAACCGCTGCACTAAATCCCTGGCCCCTGCAACTATTTTTTAATGTTATTAATTTCCTCTTACTCCTCGATACAACCCCATATTTCACTTTTTTCCTCTTTCTCATACCCTATTAATTTTTCAAATTTTACTTTTTCATTCTCTGGTTCCCCATGCCCTCCACCTTTACAAGTATAGCTATTAAGCTCTATGAGTTTCTAGATAGCTAGTAAACTTTAAGCCATTACTGTTGAATACTGTTCTACACTGAGTGAAAGTAAAGTTGTTTCATTTAGTAGATATTTATTGCATATAATGTTTGCTATGTCTTAAGTGTTCAAGCTATAATTATAGATCTCTTTTCCATGATTAAGGGTAGTACATTGTTGGTCCTTAGGACTTGTCAATATCCAGTGTGTCTTTGATGCTATTATTGTTGATGTTATTACTATAGCCAAGGTGACAGTTGTTATTAATTGTTTTTATCAGGCTGCCAATATCTGGATTGCTTTGGTGTCATTAACAATACTATAGTCCATACCTGGAGAATTGGGTACTGGGACAAATACAGTACAGCCTTCCCTCCCAAATAAAGAGTTGGTTGGATCTTGGGAAAGAAGCAAAGGCCAAAAGCCCCACCCAGAGAGCACAGCTTAAAAGTAGGCATTAACTAAAAGGGGTGTCCATACTAGCAAAAAAGTTTGCTATAATAATAAACCTGTAAACCTCAACACAAAAAATAAAAACATGAGAAGACAAGGCAACAAAATGCCTCCAAAAACTCCCAAACGCCACAAAGCTAATCCATGGAGCACTACAAGAGAGGAAACCAAAAGCTACACAGCAACATTATTGGAAAGGAGGTAACGAAACAGACCAATATGGTGTTTGGCAAACTCACAGAAGATACAAGTAAACATACTGGGCCAAAAACCAAATCAATCATGGAGTCTATAGAAGTCACTATAAAAAGCTAGCAGAGCTAAACAAAATGATGCAAAACATAAATGATCAGCATTGAAAAAAATTAGAGTCCACAGAAAAGTTCTAAATAAAAATTCAGAAGATTAAAAAATCAAGCAAAGTATGGGCTGCAGAAGTGACCAATGTGAAGTAAGTGTCAGAACTAAAAGACAGGGCTATTGTTGGTGATCAATTAATAAGAACAACAAGAGAGGACCTGGGATTTAGCTCAGTGGTTCTGCTGCCTGCCTCACAAGCACAAGGTCCTACGTTTGATCCCCAGTACCATAAAAATATAAAAATAAATAAACAAGAGAACATGAAAAATGAATCCAACAGCTTCTGCATAATGCAAACAAGACTAATATAAAATCAACTGGAATCAGTTAAAAATCAGAAGGCAGCACAAGGGCATTAAAAACTGTTTGCTGAAATAATGGCAGAAAACTTTCCAAATAAGAGAAAAGAATTTAGCATACAGATTCAGACATAAAACCTCAAATAGCCACAATCAGAAAAGAACACATCACAGTCAAAATCCCAGAAATCCAACACAAGAACAGAATCTTAAAAAGAGAAAAGCAAAAAATCACCTATAAAGCCAAACCCATAAGAATTACAGCAGGTTTCTCAACACAAATCTTACAAGTCCAAAAAATCTTAGAGTGAAGTATTTTAAGACACTCCCCCGCAAAATTTCCAACCACACTGATATATCCTGCAAAACTATCTTTTAAAATTGATACAGAAATAGACATTTTCATGATAAAGAGCACCTAAAGAAATTCATGACCTCCAAACCAGCACTCCAAAAATATTCTCAGGGATTTCTTAGAAAGAGACAATGAAGCCAACAATGACAAAAGGTCTAATAGAATGAATACACAGGTAGGGTAAACAGTTAAGTAGAAGGGAAAGACAGAAAATTAGCAATAGGAAAATAAGGCAATGACAGGAATAAGTCAATTTCTAAAAGTAGTAACTCAATGTGAATGGTCTCAATTCTCCAGTCAAAAGATAGATTGGCAAAATGGATCAAAAAAACAAAATCCAAAGGTATGCTATATACAAGAAGTACATTTAACCCCAAAAGAAACTCATGGACTAAAAAGCAAAGGATGAAAAACAATATTCCATGCAAATGGGAACCCAAAAATAAGCAGGTGTAGCTATCTCTGTATTCAAAGTAAGCTTGAAGCCAAAATTGAACAAAAGATACAGAGAAAGTCAGGACATATTGGTTATGAGAACAATCCAACAAGAAGAGGTAACAATTATTAAATATATACACTGAAAAAGAATGCATCCAACAAGTATTAAACAAGTATTATTGGACATAAACACAATTTATAATGGACAATCTCAATACACCACTATGAGAAATAAGAGATCATCTAGACAAAAAAAAAAAAAATCAAAGAAATATCAGTGTTGAAAAAACCTTCCAATAAATACACTTAATGATTATCTATAGAGTAGTTCACCCAACAACACAATACACCTTCTCAAAAGTACATGGAGGGCAAGGGATTTAGCTCAGTGGTTCCCTGTCTGCTTCACAAGTGCAAAGTCCCAAGTTTCGTTTTTTTTGTTGTTGTTGTTGTTTTTGTACCAGGGATCAAACTCATGTCCTTGTGCTTGCAAAGCAGGCAGTGGAACCACTGAGGTAAATCCCAGCCCTAAGGTCCCAAGTTTTATCCCTGGTACCCCCCCCCAAAAAAAAGTACATGGCACTTTCTCCAAAACAGACCACATACTAGCCAAAAAAAGCAAGCTTAAGCAAATATGAAAGAACTGAAATGATATCACGCATAATATCAGATCCATAGCACAATGAAACTAAAAATCAAGGGTAAAAGAAAACAAATTATACAAATGCATGAAAAATAAGCAATACACTCTTGTAACAATGAGTTACAGAAGAAATCAAGGAAGAAACTAGTTTCTAGAACTAAATGATAATGCCAGTACAACATACCAGAACTTCTGCAACACAATGAAAGCAGTTTTAAGAGGAAGTTCATAGCTGTGAATGTCCACATCAAAAGACAGAGCAACAAGAGATGCAAATGAAAACAATACTGGGATTCCACCTCACCCCAGAAAGAATGGCTGCTATTAAGAAATCAACCAATAACAAATGTTGGTGGGGCAGCGGGGAGAAAGGAACACTTCCCCATTGTTGGTGGGAGTGCAGACTGGTGCAACCACTATGGAAATCAATATGGAGATACCTCAAAGATCTGGGACTAGAGGTTTCATTTGACCCAGCTATCCCTCTGCTGGGTATCTTTCCAAGAGTTAAAAGAATCATACCACAGTGATATAGGCACACCCATGTTTACAGTGGCACAGTTTGTAATAGCTAAAACTTGGAAACAGCCCAATTGCCCCATCAGTTGGAGACTGGATAAAGAAGATGTGGCTTTTCTATAAAATGGAGTACTACTCAGCCAAAAAGCATGAGAAACTACAGTCATTCATAGGAAAATGGATGCATATTGAGGCCATATTCTTAACTGAAATAAATAAGATATATGTGTAAATACTGAATAGTTTCTCTGGTGTGAAAAACGAAAAGTGTAAATAAGATCCAAATTTTATAACTGACAATGAGAAATAGGAAGAAAAGGGCTAAAGGTGTAGGGGAAAGGAAATAAGGGGAAAAATATGAGAAAAGGAAAAAATGAAACAGTCTTTGTAAATAGGGGAGGGGGAAGAGGGTGAAGGGAAGGCAGGGGCATGGGGAAAAAATGAGAACCAAGATCTGCCATGTAAAGGTACAAGGTTCAAATGATAAATGTAACTACTGTATACTTAAAAAGTACCAATAAACTCAATGAGGAAAAAAATAAAATAAAATGGAAGTCTTCTAAAAAAAAAAGAGCGAGCCTAATGATGCACCTCAAGATCCTTAAAAACAAGAATACAAATCAAAAGCTTGTACAAGGAAGGAAATTACAAAGATGGGAGGAGGCATCAATGAAATTGAAACAAAAAAAAGTAGTAACACAAAGTATCAATGAATCAAGAAGTTGGTTCTTCAAAAGAATAAACAAAATAGACAAGCGCTTAGCCAATCTAACCCCCAAAAAGGAGTGAAAAGATCCAAATCAAAGCAATTACAAATGAAAAAGATAAATAAAAATGGAGACTTCGAAAATCAAGATGATTAACAACTATTTGCAAACCTTACACCAATAAGTTGGAGAATTCAGAAGAAATGGATAAATTCCTAGATATATATGCATTACCAACTAAGAAAAGCCAGGTCCAGATGGATTTGCTGCTGAATTCTACAAAAACTTCAGGCAATATCTAACACCACTACCTGATTCCCGAAGTCATTCTTGAAAACTAGCATTACCCTGATTCCAAAACCAAACAAGGATCCAACCAACAAAGAGAATTACAGACCAATCTCTCTAATGAATATATATAATATATATATTATAATTATAACATAGTTACATTATTCTAATATATTATTATGTATTATTAATATAAATAATATATGTATCAAAAATCCTCAAGAAGATACTGGCAAATAATGCAACAAATCATCAAAAAGATCATACATCATGACCAAACAGGCTTCATCCCAGGTATGTAAGGATGTTTCAACATACATTAATCAATAAATGTAATACATTACATAAATAGGACAAAAAACACATGATCATCTCAATAGACATAGAAAAAGCCTTTGACAAAATCCAAAAACTTTTCATGATTAAAAACACTGAAGAAAATAGAAGAACCTTACCTCAATCTGATAAAAGCCATTCATGACAAACCTACTGCTACCATCATATTAAGTGGGGGAAAATTGAAAGCTTTGTCTAAAATTAGTAACAAGACAAGGATGTTCAAACTCAGTTGTTCCACCAACTGCTTTGGAAGACAAGGATGTCTACTGTCACCACTCCTCTTCAACATAGTACTCAAAACATCTGCAAGAGCAATTATGCAAGAAAAAGAAATAAGGGTATGTATAGAAAAGAAGTCAAATTATTATTGGAAGATGACATGATCCTCTACATAGAATACCCCAAAAATTCCACCAAAAGACTCCTTCAGCAATGTAGCTGGACACAAAATCAACAGTTTGGGAACAACAATAATGAACCCACTGAGAAACTAAAAAAAAAAAAACAAAAAAAACTATTTACAATAGCATTAAGAAGAACTACTTAGGAATTAATCAAGGATGCAAAAAACCTTTACAATGAAAAGTACAGGCCTCTGAAAAAGGAACTTGAAGAGGACATCATAAAATGTAAAGATATCCCCTGTTCCTAGACAGGCAGAACCAATATAATCAAAATGGTCACATGCCAAAATTTAAATCAAGATTTAATGTAATCCCAATCAAAATATCAACAGCATTCGTCACAGAACTGGAGAAAAATAATCCTAAAATTTTATATGGAACCAAAACAGACCTAGAATAGCAAAGCAACCCTGGGTAACAAAAGAGTGGGAGGCATCACAATCCCAGACTTGAAGTTATATTACAAAGCTATGATGACAAAACATTTTGGTACTTACTGGCATAAAAACAGATGAGGATCAATGTAACAGAAGAAAGGATGCAAAAACAATCACAACCACATTGAACTATTTGATCTTTGACAAAGAGGCCAAAAGCACTGGAGGAAAGATAGCCTTTTCAACAAATGGTGTTGGGAAAACTAGCTATCCACATGCAGGAGATTGAATCTAGATTCACATCTCTCACCATGTACTATGCATATATAAATCAAAATGGATCAACGATCTAAATGTTAAAACAGAAACAACCTGCTGGAAAATAAAATAGGTAAAACTCTTGAAGTCACAGGTGTGCACAAGGACTTTCTAAGTAGAACCCTAGCCGCACAGAAAATAGTGCCAAGAATTAATAAATAGGATTGTATCAAATTAAAAAGCTTCTGTGCAGCAAAAGAAACGACCAACAGAGTGAAAAGATAACTTACAGAATGAGAAAAAAATTCTGCCAGCAATTCCTCAGAGGACTCATATTTGAATATATAAAGAACTTAAGGGCCCAGGATTTACCTCAGTGGTGCTGCTGCCTGCCTTGCAAGCCCAAGGTTCTGAGAGTTTGATCCCTGGTACCAAAAAAAAAAAAACAAAAAACAAAAAACTCAAAAATTTAGACTCCTAAAAGACTCCATAAAAAAAATGGGCAACTGAAATGAACAGAAACTTTTCAGAAGAAGTACAAATGGTCAATAAATGCATGAAGACATTTTCAATATCACTGGTCATTAGAGAAATACAATTTAAAACAACACTGAACTTCCATCTTACCCAAAAAAGAATAGCCATCATCAAGAAATCAAATGCCAGGCATGGGGACACATGTCTGTAATCGCAGCATTCAGGAGGCTGAGGCAGAAGTATCACTGTGAGTTTAAGGCCAGCCTGGACTACACAGTGAGTTCAAAATCAGCCTGAACTACATAGTGAGATCTTCTCTCAAAAAACAAAACAAAGCAACAACAACAAAAAACATCAAACAACAAAAAAAAAATCAAACAATAACGAACACTGGCAAGGCTGTGAGGAAAAGGAACCCCTCTACATTGTTGGTGAGAATGTAAACTAATACAACCACTATAGAAATCATTATAGAAATTCCACACACACACAAAAATAAAACTAGAAATGCCATTTGACCCAGCTATTCCCTTCCAGGTATCTTCCCAAAAAAGTTAAAGACATCTTATTATAGTAACACATGCACACCCATGATGTTTATAGCAGCACAATTCATAACAGCTAAATCTTTTACGTCCATCAACAGATAAATGGATAAAGAAAGTGTGGTATTTATACACAACGGAGTACTACTATGCCACAGAGATAGTCTTCTGTAGGAAAATGGATGCAAGACCATGATATTTTTGCCGTAAGTATAAACATTTTATTTCAATTAAAAGCAGCAGAAATACAAAGGCTTTGATAATTACAGAGACAATGAAAAATCCCTGCTAATTTTCAGACCTTTAAAATCTTAAACTGAGACCATAATCTTAAGTGAAGTAAATCAGACACACAAGCTTAAATATTGCATGGCTTCTCTTATAGGATAAACCCAAAATATAAATAAAAAATAAAATAAAAGGTAGGTAACAGGAAGCAGGGAGGCATCTTTCTCAAATGGGAAGCAGATTCAAAGATGGAGGGAGGGAAGAGGGAAAATGAAAAAAGGAATTAAGATGTGTTACGTACATGCACCCACTCCCAAGGAATGTAAACATTATGTACTACAAATGTATACTAATAAAAATTTTTAATTGAAAAAAATCTTCATAATTTTTTTTCTTTTTATTGAGTTTATTGGTACAATCTAGGTATACAATACAGTTACATTCATTATTGGGATCCTGTACCCTTACATACATGACAGGTCTTGATTCTCATTTTTTCCCCTTGTCCCTGCCTTCCCTTCACCCCCTCCTCCCCTCCCCATTTACAAACACTTTATTTCCATTTTTTCATTTTCTCATATTTTTTTCCTCTACCTTATTACCTTTCCCCCACCCTTCCCACTTTCCCTACACCTTTTAGCCCTTTTCTTCCTATTTCACATTATTAATTATCTCATTAGGATCTTGTGTACTATTATAGTTTTTCACACCAGAGAAACTATTTGGTATTTACACGTGTGGCTTATTTATTTCACTTAAGAGTATATCCTCAATATGTATACATTTTCCTATGAATGACTCTAATTTCTCATTCTTTATGGCTGAGTAGTATTCCATTTTACAGAAAAAACACATCTTCTTTATCCAGTTTCCAACAGATAGGCAAATGGGCTGTTTCCAAGTTTTAGCTATTACAAACTGTGCCACTATAAACACTGGAGTGCATATATCACTGTGGTATGATTCTTTTAATTCTTTTGGAAAGATACCCAGCAGAGGGATGGCTGGGTCAAATGGAACCTCTAGTCCCAGCTCTTTGAGGTATCTCAAAAATCTTCATAATTTACAAAGTCCTGAAGACAACAGAGATACTTTGATGGTGATAACACTGTGTAGGAAAACACAAATATCAACTACCCTAATTTTAAAAAATGTTTCAGCAGAGTGAGACTCAGAGGAAGTTTTAGAAATAACTTGACTAGCTTATACTGTTAATACTATTTGTGTGTAGGGGTGCTGGTGATCAAACTTAGGGCCTGGACACATACTAGATAAAACTCCATCACTGAGCTATATCCCCAGCCCCAATATGTTACTTTTATATGTATGCACAATATTAAATGTTTTTTAAAATCAATATTTAAATGTTTAAATGTTTTTTGTGATACTAGGGACTGAACCCAAGGCCTTTGCACTGAACTACATCTCAGGATTTTTTTATTTTGAGAGAGTTTTGCTGAGTCACTAAATTGTCAAACTTGTGATCCACTTCTCTTAGCCTCCTAGAATGCTGGAATTGAGGAGTACACCACCAGTACCCAGTTTAAATATTCTTTCATAGCCAGTATAAATAAAATATGAGGAAAAAAATCACTAAGTGTTATTTAACTGCCAAGGTTTTTATTAATGGAACCTAAAATAATGATACATCTTACAAGTGACAGAGAGAGACTCAACAGGATTACTGCACCTAGCTAGTGGCTGTGAAATACACACTTTTTTCAAGTACACGTGGAACACTAACACAAACTAAATGCATACTGCTCCATTAACATGTTGCCATCAACTTGAACCACCAGTGCTACATGCATAACTGTCCCATCAGACAGCTTGAACCAGTGGTACACACATGACTGTTCAATTAAGCTGACTGTCCCTCAAGTGGTACAAATGGATCTAATAATTTTTATCAGTCTTTTTACTAATAAAATTGAATGAGAGCTGCTCAGTGGCGAAATAAATTTTGCCCCCCTTGCGGATGTGTTTAAAAAAATGGGCTAGAGGGGCAGCTCAATAATAGAGCACTTGCCTAACATCTGTGAGATCCTGGATTTGATCCCTAGCACCACCACCACTACCACAGAAAAAAGTCTTGATAAATTTCAAAGGATCAGTGTGGTAGATAAAGTGAAGCAATTTTGCTCACCTTACTATATTGGAATGGGGCGATGTAGTCGAAGTGTACAAAGTTTCATTTAGGAGTTAGGCATGGTGGCACAAGCCTGTAATCCTAGCACTCAGGAGGCTGAGGCAGGAGGATCACCACAAATTCAAGGCCAGGTCAGGCTACATAGTAAATTCAAGGCCAGCCTGAATTATATATTGAGATCTTGTCTCAAAACAAAACAAAACAAAAGGTTTCATTTAGACAAAAAATAGGTTCAAGAGATCTATAAAAAGCATGATGACTACAGTTATTAATAATACGCTACATAGTTGGACACTACTGAGAGTATGTATAGCTCTTAAATGCTATCATAAATAAATGGTTTGAGAAGTGATGGATATGGTTAATGGCTTGATGAAATCATTTCACAATGCTTACATGTATCACATCACATTGTATAATATAAACATAAACATTTTACTTGTCAACTAAATTTTTTTTTTTGAGACAAAGTCTCCCTATTTAATTCAGGCTAGCCTCGAATTCACTATGTATCCAGGCTGGCCTCAAACTCATGGCAATCCTCCTGCCTTAGTCTCCTGAGTGCTGGGATGACAGGTGTGGTCCACTACACCCAGCTTTGTCAACTGTATCTTAAGAAAGCTAGAAGAAAAAGGGAAAAAAAAGTTTTAAAATTACATTCCATTTAAATTACATTTAAAATTAGATCTTCTCATTCTCCAAATTCCTAGGAATTGTGAGTCCACTGCAGCAGGAGCAGCTTCCTAACTTATACAGTAGACACTCAAGTTACCACCAACCTGACATACGAACAACTTGGGGTGATCAGGCTAATAGAAGATTCATCTGCCTCTTGTTATGTATAGCATATACCCAGGTAAACATCCAGATCTCAGCTATACTGACTTCTTACACAACCAGTCCTCAGGAACCGATCAAGTTCATAAATCAAGGGTCCACGGTATCCTGCAGTCCACTAACAATCATTGCTGATGATAGGCATGAATTTTTTTTTTTTTTTTTTTGCTACCGGGGAGTGAACTCGGGTCCTTGTGCTTGCAAGACAGGCCACCGAACCGCTGAGCTAAATCCCTGGCCCAGGTATGAAATTTAATAGTCCCAGGAGTCACTGAAAGGTGGAAATTCCTAAAGTGACTCAATTCTGGAGACACACAGGCTGGAGCTCCCTCTTCTAACCACCCCAGAACTACAGCAAACACCCGTTCTCTGCATCCCAACACCCATCCCTGCTAAAAAATGATTAAGTTTTTATGTTCTTGGAACTCACTGAAAGAAGTGGTATCAAAATCCACATCTGCTGATCACAAAATGATTAATTTATGAATCAATAGTAAAACAGTAACTAGAAAACCCATTTGTTTGGAAATTAGGAGAGACAATCCTAAGAGGACATTATGTGAAGTGAAACAAGGCAAACAGAAAGACAAATACCCCATGTTCTCCCTCATATGTAGAAGCTAAAAATATTGATCTCAAAGCAGAAAAGAGCAAAATAGTAATTACCAGAAGCCAGGAAAGGGAGGAGGTAGAGGGCAGAGAGGATCTGGATAATGCATACCAAAACAGGTATGAGGAATGAGTCCTAGTGCTCTCCAGCACTGTGGGTGACCACAATCACTGCCCAAGAAAGGGCACAGCAGAGTTGCTGTGGTGCTGCAAATGGTCTATTCTGAAATGGCTGTGTACTGATGCGAAACAGTGCAAGCTCCAGGGATCCTTAACACCGGGCACTGTGTCAGCTTTCCATCACTGTAACAAATACCTGAGGTACTCAACTTATAAAAGGGAAAAGGGTTAATTTGGTTGACAGTTTTGGAAGTTTCATTCCACAGCTGATTGGACCAACTGGTTCTGGGCCAGTGGAAAAGCATCTAAGCAAAATCCTCACCTCTTGGCCTTCACTTAACAAGACAGGGGGAGAGTCTGGGGCCCACA
Source organism: Fukomys damarensis (assembly GCF_012274545.1). Taxonomy (NCBI): domain Eukaryota; kingdom Metazoa; phylum Chordata; class Mammalia; order Rodentia; family Bathyergidae; genus Fukomys; species Fukomys damarensis. The sequence continues at coordinate 2,343,672 of NW_022900929.1, forward strand.
GTCCTCTTCAAGAGCACATCGAAATGGATTACACCACCTCCAGTAGTGCTATAGAGGGCACAAAACATTTATCCCATGGGTCTTTGGGAAACATTCCAGATCCAAAATATAGAAGGCGCTTCATCTGTCATTAAATTTCTACATCTGAGCCAGGTGTGGCAGCTCACGCCTATAATCCCAGCACTCTGGGAGGCTGAGGCAGTAGGATCTAAAGTTTGAGCCCTGTCTGGCCAACTCAGTGAGAACTCGTCTCAAAATAAAAAATAGGGCCAGGGATTCAGCTCAGCAGTTCTGCTGCCAGCCTCACAAGCTCAGGGTCCTGAGTTTGATCCCTGGTACGAAACAAAAACAAAACAAAACCTAAAAATAAAAAAGGGCTGAGGATGTAGTACAAAGGCCCTCAGTTCAATCCCCAGTAACACATATACAAATCTACATTTAAATACTGATGTTTTTTAATCCTTGACAAAGGGAAGGACAAATTTCCTTCTAAAAGTCACTAGAATAGCATCCAAGAACCTGCCAAACACAGAACTAATGCTGATCAAAGTCATCAGAAGAAATGCTTACTTTTTAAAGGAATGGTGTTTTTTAATCCATAATTTTTGGAGCAGGTAAAAAATTACTAAAGAAAAGAAATATGAGAAACTGAAAAACAAACATCACTAACTGTACTTTAACAACTTGGAACACTACTATCACTATTCTTCCACTTTAGGTATGCACATCTGACAGTGAATGAAGTATTCTGGAACATTACAAAGATGACAGGTAAAATTAGCAATAAAGTAGGAACAATCATTATAAGTTTTTTAAATATCTGTTTTGTCTTTATATAGTGCACATGCTACATATAATTATATGTATAATTATATAGAGATTCCGCCAAAAAATGTAAATACACTCATCAAGTGTAACAAATATACCACAATAATATAAAATGTTAACATGGAAACTGAGCCAAGCACAAAGGTACATTCCTGAAGTCCCAGCCACGCAGGAGGCTGAAACAGGGCATATAATACAGAAACACTGAGGTAGAGTGGAACACATGAGACCTCTGTACTGTATTATCAGCTCCATTTTTATGTAAATCTAATCAGTTCTTGTGGGGGAGAGGTACTGAGGATGGAATGCTGGACCTTGTGCTTGCAAGGCAGGCGGTGGCGCCACTGAGCTAAATCCCCAGCCCTAAATCTAATCAGTTCTTAAAAAAAAAAAAAAAAGTCTATGGGGAGGATAGTTATTAACTTAACTTAATGACATCCAAAGCTACCAGATAATTCTCTAAAGCAACTTTTAAATGGCATCTCCAACAATTTAATCAACCTAAATTTCCAAAAAATCCTCTTGAAGATCCAATAGAAGATGGAAGACGTTCTTAATGGATTTAAATGAGATTTTCCACTGTTAGCAAATAAATATCAGATAAAAATTAAGATTAGATTTTATTTTTTTTCACTGACATTATCTATAAAAACTGCCTTTGAGAATGCATTCAGTTGGGAAGATAAAAAGTTTTATAACCAACTTGCTATGTCCATAGATTAATTTTGGCTAAAATGCATGAACTCTGAGTCAATTATCATACTGCCAGTGTCCCCAAATATGAAAGTCAGTGCTTTTCCTCCACATTATTTTATGTCTCTGGTGAATTCTGATACAACCTCACATATTATCTAGAGCAGTGGTCCCCAAGCTTAGCAAAGTGATACTTTTATTTCCACAGCATTTTACATATCTTTCAAAAAGAAATAATTGAACACTGGTAGATTCATCATACCTAAATATGCTTGAATAGTACCCCCCCAAAAGAAGCAATAATTTAATCTTTTGTAAAACATAAAGTCTTCAATCTGACATCTGATTACAAAATGGACAAATAGCCATGCATGGTGATGCATGCCTGTAGTCCCTTCACTTGTGAGGCTGAGACAAGAGGATCACCACAAGTTTGAGGCCAGCCTGGGCTACATAAGAGAGTTCAGGGCCAGCCTGAACTACAAAGTAAGACCCTGCCTCAAAAAATAACAACAACAACAGCAACAAAATGTACAAATAAGTTCTAGAATCTCTTCTCAACTTTTTTTCAAGTGAAGTTTTGGCAGTAGTCACAAAATCATAGGTCAAATCATACCTATTTCCTTCCTGAAACACATATGGCTTCCCACTGGGCTCAGAATAGAATCCAATGTCCTGGCCTGGGCCTCTGAAACCCTACTTGACCCCATCCTGTGGACCCCTACACTGCCCCCATCTGGGCATTGCTCCTCCCCTCTGGTGAACCACTCACTCTCTTGCCCACCATGCTTGCTCCAGCTTCCTGCAAGTTCCTCTGCTGGCTTCTTCCCTTCCTCCCCTCAGACTTCAACTTCAAAGGGGCCTACCCTAGTCAGCCTGCCAAGCCTGTCTTCAGCTTCCTGAACAAGCATTTTCTGTAAGACATCAATGTTTGGTGGGAGTGGTGGTTTCATCGAGCTTATCATTATCAGAGTGTTCTGGAAGCAGTAGAGGATAAGAACTAAATGGAGGGGCCGGGGATTTAGCTCAGCTGTTCGGTGGCCTGCCTTGCAAGCGCAAGGACCCGAGTTCAATCCCCAGTACCAAAAAAAACCACCAACTAAATGGAGGTAGGCTGGGGATGTAATGTAGCTCAGCAGCACCACATCTGCCTGACAAATGAAAGGTCCTGAGTTTAATCCGTGGTATGAGGGGGCAGAAAAAAAGGAAAACTAAATGCATGCGCTAGAGTAACACTGCTGGCTTTGACTACTGGCTCTGAGACTACATACCTGTTCAGTATTTTTTTCACTGAAAAATACTTTTAATTTTAAACTGTGGTTCCGAAAAAAGCACATCACATAAAATTAGCCATCTTAACCATTTTTAAGAGTATAATTTAGGGGCTGGGGAATCAGCACAGTGGTGCCACCACCTACCTCACAAGTGCAAGGTTCCAAGTTTGATCCCTGGTACCAAAAAAATAAAAAATAAGAGTACAATTTAGTAGTGTTAAGTATACTCATATTGTATGCAAACATCACCACTATCTTTTGTGTTTCTTTCTTTTGACTTTGTTTTGTTTTTTGAGACAGTGTTTTGCTATGTAGTCAACCTGGCCTTGAATTCACTGTGTAGCCCCCTGCCTAGCCTCAAACTCAGCAATCCTCCTGCCTCAGCCTTTCTGAAAGCTGGGATTACAGGCATGCATCACCATACCTGGCAAACATCACCACTATCTGTCTTCACTTTTTCATCTTGCAAAACCTGAACTCTGTCCCCATTAAACACTAACTTCCCCATTCCATCTTCCCCCAGACCCTGGGAACCATCATTTAACGTTCTTCCTCTAGAAACCTTGCTGGTATTTTCCATAGCAACTGTGCTGTATTACAGTCTCACCAGCTTTGTGTAAGGGTTCCAATTTCTCCATAGTTCTCCCATCTTTTTTTCAAGGTTTTGCTAAATTGCCGCAGCTGGGCTTGAATTTATAATCCTCCTACCTCAGCCTCCCAGAATGCTGAGATTACAGGAATGCACCACCATGCCTGGCCTCTCAAATTTTTTTATTATAAAAATAATACTATTTTGTCAGGTTGTTGTTCATGAAGTGCTATGAATTAATACTGTCAGTAACATTCTACTGAAGTACTGTCTCCAACAAGAATACTGACTCCCAAGCACAGGGATTCTCCCAGTCTTATTCATTACTGAATTCCTAGCACCAAGAACTGACTGACACATAGCAGTCACTCAAATATTTGGCAAATTATAGGAATACCTATAGCCAAAGTTTTTCATGTAAGCTGCTGTAGAGATGGGGTTTTTTTTCAACTTAGAGAGCTTTTTTCCTACATTTTCATGGTTTCAGTGAATTCCTAAAAATAGGTTCCAGCACTGTCCACTGTCAACAGTAGAAAAAAAAAGTATGGGAAAGGGAAAAATATTCCCACTGGCATTTTAATAAAGCTTTGCACAATTTCATGTCAAATAATCTTAAAGTCCAGATGGCATTCATCACCAGGCATGGTGATGCATGTCTATAATCCCAGCACTTGGAAGGCTAATGGATAATGAAGGAGGATCATTGTGAGTTCAGGCCAGCTAAGGCTACAAACTGAGACCCTATTTCAAAAAAACAAACAAAAAAGCTCTCATGACATTAGTACCCAGCTTTTTAAACTCTATAACACAATAAGGTAGTCTGGTTCCATTCTTTGGAACACAACTTCAATTCCAGTAAAGTGCACTCCCCTCTTTTGCCATTGTCTTATGCAATCATAAAAGGTTTTTAACTGGGCACAGTGGTGCATGCCTATAATCCCAGCACTTGGGAGGCTGAAGCAGGGGGATCACTGCTAGTTTAAGGTCAGCCTGAACTACATAGCAAGAATTTGTTTCTAAAAAAAATTGGGGGGGGGGTTCAGTGGTTGCTCTGCCTGCTTCGCAAGCACAAGGACCCAAGTTTGATCCTAGGTACCAAAATCAAAGAACAAAACTTTTTTTTTTTAATTCCCTTGGCCCTCAACCCCCAGTAACTTGGAGAAGCAATGGTCTAGATGGGCCAATTCCCCAGTGTCACCCTCACTGTCTGTGTTTTCTTCCAGTCCCCGAGAACACAACCTCATCCAGTGTTCTAGATTCCTCAGTTGATTCAAGATCACCCCCAAAAGTTGAACATTGTTCCTAAGATCAGCAAAGCAAGATCCTGTATCTCAGTGACCCAAAGCTGAGGGAAACCACTAAATGTCGTCTCAGCCTACCCTGCGAAAACTCAACTCTGCACACTCTTAGAGCAGCACAGCCAAACACATGTGTGGGCACTGAAAGCTCTTGGTGGCCTTTTAAAAAGGCTTACAGGACACATCAGGGAAGGCACAGAGAGCAACATAATCCTTTTGCCTAATAGTAGTAACTGGAACTTTTTAGTAAACACATACTTTGACTGATTCAAAATTTACAAAGTTTACAAAGGGCTTGTTTTTTTTTTTTTTTAGACAGGGTCTCACTCTGTAATTCAGTCTGGCTTTAAACTCACTATGTAGCCTCAAACTCAAGTTGATCTTCCTGCCTCAGCCTCCTGAGCGCTTAGATTAGGCACCATGTGCCACCATGTCCAGCTAAGGGCCTATCTTGTCTATATGAATAAGATTTTTTAAAAAGTAAAAGAATAATGTGTGTTACAACACTGAAATGTCCAAGATGGACTGATTAATAGATGAGATGAAAAAATGAAGATTTTGGGCCAGGGATTTAGCTCAGTGGTTCTGCCACCTGCCTTGCAGGTACAAAGTCCTGAGTTCAATCCCTGGTACAAAAAAAAAAAAAAGAAGACTTTATTTTCAAAATAAGACACTGCTACTCTGCCTTTTGGCTAAGATCAAGTGTATTCTCAAAATAAGGCTGGGTATCTAGCTCAATTCTCTTGGAGAGGGAATTTTATTAGTGATTAGAGAGTTCCAGATTTCTAAATATTTGTCATTGTTGTTATTTTTTTCCCCAGTACTGAAGAATAAACCTAGGGGTTCATACATGTTGGGCAAGTGTGGTACTACTTTTTATTTTTTAATTTTTTCAGACAGATTCTCCCTTAATTACCTGGGCTGGTCTGCAACTTTTGATCTTCCTGTCTTGACCTCCCAAGTAGCTGAGATTACATGCATGTGCCACTACATCCAACTCCAAATTATAATTATGATTTTATTTTATACCGGGAATCAAATTTAGGACATGGCACTTGCTAGGCAGGCATGGCACCATTGAGCTAAATCCAGACCTCTAAATTATTTTTAATGACATTCTCAGTTAATTTTCTGGATAAGAAATGCTTTGCAAAAAAGGAAAAAAAAATGTTACTTCTCAAATATTACTATATAGCTCCAAAAAAACTAAACCAAAAAAAGAAAAACAAACAAACAAAAAAACCAAATAAACTACACCATATGGCTCTTAAAACCATACAAATTGGTATTACTTCCAAAAAGATTACAATATATGTTTTCAACCCTGGTGTCCTTGATAGGAACTGGCATCTATGAGAGTCACATACCTCTTGGCATGCCAAAGCACAAGAATAACCTCAGAAGCTAAACAGATTGAGTACACCCTCATTAAACCATATGAAAAATTTTAAAAATTAACAAGTATTGAACAAGAATAACTTTCTATTCCACCACCTGCCTTGCAAGTACAAGGACCCAAGTTCAACCCTTGGTACCAAAAAAAGAAAAGAATAACTTTCTAGGGCCAGGTATTTAAATCAGTGGTCCCGTCATCTGCTTTGAAAGTGCCAGGTCCCAAGTTCCATCCCCAGTACCGGGGGGGGGGGGCTTTCTAGTTCAAGAAACACATACCAGGTGTGGTGGTGCATTTCCATAATCTCAGCACTCAGGAGGCTCAGGCAGGAGGATCTCCACAAGTTCAAGACCATCCTGGGCTATGTAGTGAGTTCAGAGCCAGCCTGAACTACAAGGCGAGATCCTAACTCAAAAAACAAAAACAAAAAAACAAGTAGGAACACTAAGATTTATTGTCCCAAAGGACACCTAAGATTGACAACACTTTTCCCATTCAGATAAAGTCACTACCTACAATAAAAGTTGATTTAAGGTTCTACTGCTTGCCATTCTCTCTGTGGAATGCTGTGCTTCTTCACCAACACAACCCAGGGACCATCTACTTACATTATCAATATAGATTATCACATTTTCTTATGTTGATTTTGACCATCAAACAAAAAAAAAGAGTAAGTTTCTTTTGGACAATTAACAAACAAAAAATTATAATCCAATCTACTTAACACAAAGCCCCAGTTATTTTGCACATGGAAAAAATGGACTAGGATACCCTTCTTCCTTTGAGGAGAAATGTATCTGTTTCTGCTTAAGCACTTTCAAAGGGTACTGGCAAAATTTGGCTTACCAAACCCCAATATGAAGCACTTGAGTCAACAAAGAAAAGCGCAGCAAGCAGGACCAGAAGGTTCTTGATTATTCCTTCAGCTCTACTAAGCCAAGGGCAGGAGATGCTCCAACAGTCTAAAGGACATTCGAGACTCTACAACAGAGGTACACAGAATTTCCCCAACATAAACAAGGACAAAAAAGGTGAGCTAGAAAAATATTTTCCAAACTTGGAGCTGAAAACTCAAAGTTGACAAAACAAATCTACAAATTCAAGAAGCTAAACAAATTCCAAATGGGATAAACCCGGAGACCTTTGCCCAGACAACTCAAAATAACTTCGGGGGGGGGGGGGTGAAGTTGGCCAGAAAAAACAGTGTATTACTCAAAGGAAAAAGACAATTGGAATTTCAGTAGATTTTTCATGAAAACCATCATGGCCAGAAGAAGTAGCACAATATTTTTCAAATGAATAAAGAAAAGAACTGTCAACTCTGAATGCTATACCTGGCAAAATTATCCTTTTGGAGTAAAGGGGAAATTAAGACATTCTAAAATGATGGGAAATTTAAAAGAATTTGTCACCAGCAGACCAGACCTACTCTGAAAATTCTCTAAACAGAAAGGAAACAATGAAGGAAGGAGTCTTAGGTTATTTGAAAAGAAATAACTGAAAGAATAAGAATGTATGTAGGTACAATAAACTTTGCTTCTCCTTTTGCATTTCCTAAATTGTCTGACAGTTCAGGTAAAAAACAGATGTAGTTATCAATGTATATATAAAAATGTATTTAATAAAATTATGTCAAGATATATCATATATATAACCAATAAACTTAATGAAAAAAATCCTAAACTATAAAAAAAACATGTTATAAATTTAGGAAAGTAAGGGGGAAATGGAGAGTTTCTATATCTCATCTGAACTGGTGAAATAATAAATAATGACTATTAGACTATAATTATATAATTATGTACTATATATAACACGGTATTATAGTTTAGACCTAAAATGTCCCCCAAAGTTTTACATGATTGGGGTGGGGATTTTGGAAGATGATTGGACCATGAGGACACTATACTCATGGATGGATTAATTAATGTGCTGTTAGGGTGTGGGGCTTGGTTGGAAAAGGTGGCTCACTGGAGTCATGACCTGGAATGCTGTACTTTAGTCCCAGGCTCTTTCCTTCTCACTCTGCTTCCTGGCTGCCAGTGGGTGAGCAGCATTCTTCAGCCATGCCCTTCCACCATTCTGTTTCCGCCTTGGAGTCAACCAAGCATGCATGGATTGAACACTTTGAAAGCAAAAGTCAAAAGAAAGCTTTAAGTTGCAGGGTTGAATATTTTGTCCCAGTGACGAGACAGTGACTAATGAACACTGATATATAGATGTGTGTACACATATACACAAGCTCCCTGGAGCAGCCAATGAAATAAATTACAAAGAGATAAATTCAAAAATCAATATAAATATAGCAAATTGAAATTCTATGAAACAGTCAATTCACATGCAAAAGAGAAAAAAAAAACAGAAAACAAAAAGTGAAACAGCAGACTATTAGCTCTAATATTTCAATAATCACCTTAAATGTAAAAGGTCTATACCAATTAAAAACCCATATTGGCAAAGTAGAATTTTTATATATAGATCATGGTATCTACAAGAAACTCACTTCCAATATAATACGTTATGTTTGAACATATTTGTTGAAATTAAAAGAATGGAAAGAGACATGTCATGCAAACATTAATCAAAAAAGCAAGTGTAGCTATCCTAATATCAGCTATAGTAGACTTCAAAGTAAAGATAATTATGAAACAAAGACAGGCACTGCATAAAGGTCAATCCATCAACTAGAGCATCTCTAAATGTGTATGCAACCAAACAACAGAGCTGCAAAACATGTGACTTCAACAATGTAAATCAAAGACGAAATAGACAAATCAATAATTGTATTCTTAGGGGCCGGGGATTTAGCTCAATGGTTCCAGTGCCTGCCTCAAAAGCACAAGGATCGGAGTTCGGTCCCAGGTACCAAAAATAATAATAATAATAATAACAACAGCAGCAGCAGCAGCAACAGCAACAATAATTGCATACTTGGATATTTCAATGCCCTTTCTCAACACTTAATAGAACAATTACACAAAAAATCATCAAGGCTAGATAATAACTAAACACCACTCCCAATTGCAGCACAACACTCAATTCTTTTCAAGAACATTGCATAGGTTATACACCCCTAATCCACATCCAGAATGCTCTGAATTCAAAGCTTTTTTCAGCACCAACATGATGGATTCAGATTTTAGATTGCAGATCAGGGATACTCAACCAGAATGCACAAATATGTATTCAGAAAAATCAGAAAAACTCTGAAATCTGAAACACCTCTGGCCCCAAGCATTTCAGAAGTCTAAATGTAGTAAGAAATGTCCTAGGGCCGGGGATTTAGCTCAGCAGTTCGGTGGCCTGCCTTGCAAACGCAAGGACCCGAGTTCAATCCCCGGTACCTCCCCCCCCAAAAAGAAATGTCCTTATAAAGAGGGAGATAGGATATTTGACATCAAAAGCAGTTATGTGACTAGAGTGAGATGCTGGGCTTCTAACTTTGAAGATGAAGAAAGGGATCATGAACCAAAGAATATATTAAACACAGTTCTGGAAGTTGGAAAAAGCAAGAAAACAGATTCTCTAGAACACTCCCAAAGACAGCTAGGTGCAGTGGTGCACTGTTATCTCAGCACTCTGGGAGACTGAAGCAAGTAGATCACAAATTTAAGTCTAACTTGGACAACTCAGTGACACTGTGTCTCAAAATAAAAAATAAAATACTGGGCTACAGATATAGTGCAATGGTGAAGCATCCCTGAGTTTAAACCCCAGGTTCACCAAAAATAAGTAGACAGACAGCAAACACAGGCCAGCTGACACCTTTATTTTGGCCCAGTAAGGGTAATTTTTGCCTTATCGCCAGAACTGTTACTGGAAGCCACATTTGGGCAATTTGCTACAACACCCATAAGAAATATAGATTTCAGTATCTGGAATTAGGGTGCTGTTGTAACAAAAACCAAAAAATTCAGAACCAATTTTTTAAATAAAGGGACAGCAGCTACAAGAATTTTGAAGAGAATGAGAGAAAAAGTCTAGATTGCTTTAAACAAATTGTTAGTAAAAATTAAATTTTGCTACTAAGGACTCTGGAAGAAATAAGAAACACAGTTAAGAAAGTCTGCGTTAGAGAATATCTAAATTGGCATGAACATACTATGGTAGAAAAATGGACATTAAATGTACAACTGGTGACAGTTCAGACTAACGTCAAGTACATGATTTTTGGATACTACTATCTAGAGGCAGAAAGCCTGGCTAGTGTCTGTCCTAAGTTGTGTGGAAAGCAGACCGTGTAAGAACTTGTAACCTGGCACAATTTCTCAGTAGTGTGTAAAAGGGGAACACTGGTTTCTTCTTGTTGCTTATTGTAAAATGCAAGAGGAAAGACATAAATTTAGGGGGAAACTATTATACAAAAAGGGATCAGGAAAAGATTTAGGAAAAAATCTCAAACTACCCAAACTGAAAGGCAATTTTAAAAATAAAACAATTGGGTGTGAATCTATTTTTAAAAATATGCAAGACTGGATGCTGCTGCCTGCCTCACAAGTGTAAGCATAAGGTCCTGAGTTCAAACCCTGGTAATCAAATACACACACACACACACAGCTAATTTGCTGAAAGCTACACTGATAAAAGAAAGAAAAAATCTAAATGAAAAGATCTCAAGTTCATAGACTGGAAGGCTAATCACAGCTAAAGATGTCAATTGCCCAATTCACAGGTTTAATGTCATTGTTATCAAAATTCCAGCAAAATTTTTTTGTAGATATAGCAATGATGAACATAGCTAGAGCAAGTTTTTAAAAAGACAAATACCAGCGATGATTAAAGTTAAAACAGCTAGAACAAGTTTAAAGAAGATAAATTGGAGGACTCACTCTCCTTGATTTCATGACATATTATTTAAGACTATAGTATTGGCAGACAAGACAGAGATCACTAGAACACAAAAGATCCCACACTCATAACCAACTGATCTTGGACAAAAGCTTCAAAAGCAATTCAGTGGAGGAAGAATATTCTTTATAATAAATGGTGCTGGAGTCATTGGATATTCATAAACAAAATAATGAACCTTGACCTAAATTTGCATTTACACAAAAACTAACTCAAAGGAGATCACAGGTTTAAATGGACAGCTATAAAACTTGAAGAAAACTAAGAAAGTCTTCAGAAGCAAAGAGTTCCTAGACATGACAGCATGACTGAGAATCTACAAAAAAGGGAGTCAACAAATTGGAAGCTGAACTTCATCAAAATGAAAAACTTTTGTTCTACAAGTTAAGCAGTAAAAAGATACACAACAGAATGGAACAAAGTATTTGCAAGCCACACATCTGATAAAAGTCTCATATTTATAAAGGATTACTCAACAGTAGAGGAAATAATCCAAACAGAAAACAGGCAAAACATGAAATTTTACCAAAGAAAATATACAGTTGACAAGCACACAAAAAGAAGTTCAACATCATTAATGCACAAACTAAGACCACAATGAGCTATTACTACAGAACAGTCAAATTGATTATCTGTCTGCCTATCTATTGAAGTACTGGGGACTGAACCCAGGGCCTTCCCACTGACTTACATTCCCAGGCATTTTTTATTTTTGAGAACCAGTCTTGCTGAGTTGCACAGGCTGGGCTTGCGTTTATAATCTTCCTACCCTGTACCACCATGCCAGGCTTAAAATTTAGAATATTAACAATATCAAAGGCCAGCAAAAATGCAGAGAATCAGGATCTCTCATACATTGCCAGTAGGAATATAAAAATGGCACCATCCAGCCGGGCGTGGTGGCGCATGCCTATAATCCCAGCACTCGGGAGGCTGAGGCAGGAGAATCACTGTGAGTTCGAGACCAGCCTGGGCTACACAGTGAGTTCCAGGTCAGTCTTAACTACATAGTGGGACCCTGTCTCAAAAAAAACAGCAACAACAACAAAAAAAATGGCACCATCCTCTGGAAAATAATTTGGCAGTTTCTTATAAAGCTAAATATACACTTACCATATGAAGCAGTAATTTTACTTCTGGGCACTTATCCCAGAGTACTTAAAATGTGTGCCCACACAAAAACTTTACACAAAGCTTTACCTATGGGTCCAAAGACTGGAAACAACCAAAGTGTGGATGGATAAACTGTGAAAAATGATAACATGAAATATTATTCTAAAATGAATGAATTATTGATATATGCAACAATTTGGACGGATTATAAGGACACTGTGCTGAGTTTTTTAAAGCCAATTTCAAAAGGTTACATGCTATATGATTTCATTCATATATTCTCAATTATACAGATAAAAATAGATTATATAAGATTATACAGATGAAAGATAGATTAGTCATTGTGTGGTGATAAGGATGGTTGGGGAAACAGAAGCTAGATAATATAAAGATGAAGATCTTTGTGGTAAAGAAACAGTTCTGTATGTTGACTACAAGAGTGTTTATATGAATCTACACATATGATAAGATGACACAAAACTATACATACCAGGGAGGCAGACTTTTGCAGAAGGGAAGGGATCTGGGAATGGAGGGAAAGGGTATAGAGGGAAAGGGGTTGGAGAGAAGGGAAAGAGGAAATAAAAATGACTAATATTTGATATGTGTGTGTGTGTGTATGTATACCAACTCCCCACGATGTTTTATGTATCACAACATGTATTAATAAAAAACAATAAATAAAAAGAACTACATACACACCTTATACCAATGTCATCTCCTAATTTTTTTTGTTTTTTTTTTTTTTTGGTACCAGTGATCAAACTTGCATCCTTGCACTTGCGAGGCAAGAGGCAGAAGCACTGAGCTAAATCCCCAGCCCTCCTAATTTTAATATTGTATTACAGGTACATAAAATGGGATATTGTGCTACAGTTACATAAGATGAAATCAATATAAGAAATGGGTGAGGGACTACTTCTCCACACTAATTTCACAATTTTCAGTGAATCCTAATCAGTTCAAAATAAAAGTTAAACCAACCAACTAATCAATCAACCAATAAACATAAATCCCTTTATATTGTCTAGAGGAAAAACTAGTTTTTATATCCTAGTGACCAGACAGTAGGACTTAGACTCCCTGACTTCATCATATAGGTTCTATGAAAGCTCAGAGAAAACTAGCAAGGTGGGGGTGGGGTACATTTATACTCAAGGGCAAAGAAATGAGGTCTCTCCTGCCAGGGGGCTCATGACAGCCTCTAACTGGGAGGTGACCAATTGCTAATAAAACACCAGCTGGCCTTTCAAAAGGAAAAATGTCAAGGTACATAATCACTGAATGGGTATCTTTCATTACAAGTTCAAAAATGTGGTACCAAATGAGAATGTGGTGATATACACTACCACTGTCTCTATCTCCTCAAGGCAAACACTTAGTTTTCCTCGATGATATATCCCTGTCACAGTGCTGGCACTTGCTGAGCAACCCAGTGACCCTGAGGAGTCATTAACATTTTAACATTTTAGGGAAGAAGAATCCTAAATATTAGTTCTAATGCTGAATCTTACAATGAATCAATTCATTATATATTACCATAATTGATAATGAGATGTTCCAAATTTTTGCGTGATTATTAACTTTTATTTGACAACACAGCTAATGAGACAAAGAACATTTTAAAACGTAGTTCCAAAGGACACTGCTTGGCCTCCTCCTAAGAATCAGCCAATCAATAATTAATAAATCTAAAGTGAACTAAACACCGCTAGCAGCTTTACTGATAATCAAGTAATTTTCTCCATTATTTAAAGTAAACAAAAATCAATAAGGACATTTCACTTCTTTCCTTAGATGGAGTTTAGGTACTTATATCTAAATTAATTCTCCATAATTGGAAGGTGATAAGGCATATAATTCCAACAGTCAAATTATCAAAACCTGAGAATGACACAAAAACTATCTTTCAGTTTCCAGATATAATTTTTATTGAATCACAACTCTACCTAGTCATGTTTTTGGTGTTTCTCTGTTTGTTTGTTTTCCTTTTTCTGGTACTGGGGATAGAACTCAGGACCTTGCAATTGTGAGGCAGGTAGTGGAACCATTGAGCTAAATCCCCAGCCCCATGTGTTTACTTTTCAAATGCATAGAGAGCAATGTACCTGTTTACACACACAAAAAAGCAAATGAGAATCAAAAGAAAATGTAGCTACAACCCCACCTCACAGAGGTAATCACAGTTAATATTTCAGATTCTATCTTTCCAAGATACAGACATATACACACATGGAGACAGCAATACTACTACTACCACCACCACTAACAGTGGTAATATTGGGAAAGATATGATGATGATGTGATGATGATGATGATAATGATACTAATGATGTAGACTTTGATGGCGTAAGCAGTTCAGAATCCAGATTGCCCTAATATGCCATGGTCTATTCCTAGTCCCACTTACTTTTTTGTAATTAGTGTCACATTGTGTCACTCCTCTTGACCACATAAACTAACAATTTATAAACCACCTTTCTACCCTTTCTGAAAAACTATAAAGATACAATTTTGAAAATTAAAATCTCAAGTAACAAAGAGTCAAGAAATGTCTTTATATCAAAACCAAGTTTCTAGATCTGGGCATAGTGGTGAACACCTGTAATCCCAGCACACAGGAGGCTAATGCAGGAAGACTGCCATGAGTTTGAGGCCTGAGCTACATAGTGAGTTCAAGGCCAGCCTGAACAATATAGTGAGACCCTGTCTAAAAAACAAAAAACAAAGCCAGGCACAGTGGTGCATGTCTGTAATCCCAGCACTCAGGAGGCTGAGGCAGGAGGATTGCTGAGAGTTTGAGACCAGCCTGAGCTACAAAGCAAGACCATGTCTTAAAAAAAAAAAAAAAAAAAAAAAAATGTTTTTTTCATGGGCCGGGGGTTTGGCTCAGTGATTCCACCACCTGCTTCATAAGTACAAGGGCCAAGTTCGATTCCTGGTACCAAAAAAAAAGTTTCTAGCACAGAGGCACACATCCATAATCTAGGCTAACTGAATAAAATGCCTAATATTAATAAAAAATCACAAAATAAATCAAGACAACACAATAAAATTTATTTTGTTCAACAAGATATGAACATATTATCACATATCCAATAATTGCAGAAATTGCTCTAGATACAAAGATCAAACTGTGGGATAAACACTGTCTAAACAGAATTTAAGATTATGTAGAAGCTTGCAAAAAATCAAAACTGGAAAAAATCTACACTGATTTTTGTTTGCTTATTTGGTTTTTTTGAGATAGGGTCTCACTATGTAGTTTAGTTTTTTTTTTGTTTGTTTGTTTTTCTTTTGAGACAGAGTCTCACTATGTAATTCAGACTGCCCTGGAACTCACTGTGAAGTCCAGGCTGGCCTCAAACTCACAGCTCTCCTCCTGCCTCAGCCTCTCCAGTGCTGGGTTTATGGGCATGCACCACCACGGCCGGCCTCACTCTGTAGTTTAAACTGGCTTTGAATTCACTATGTAGCCAGCCCATGCTGGCCTCGAATTCATTTTGTTTTGGTTTTTGGTTTTTTTGGGACAGGGTCTCACTACGTAGTTGAGACTGACCTGGAGCTCACTATGTAGCCCAGGCTGGTCTTGAACTCACGGGGATTCTCCTGCCTCAGCTTCCCAAGTGCTGGGATTACAGGCCTGAGCCACCATGCCTGGCTGGCCTTGAATTCATTTTAAGGGAAAAAATTGTCTTTAAGAAAAAAACAATCTGGCTAGATGTGGAGGTACACACCTATAATCTCAGCTACTTGGGAGGATTCCAAATTTGAGGCCAGCCTTGGTAATTTAGCAAGACTGGCTATCAAAATAAAACTTTTTTCTTTTTCTTTTTTTGGTACCAGGGATCGAACTCAGGCCCTTGCGCTTGCGAGGCAGGCACCAGAACCATTAAGCTAAATCCCCAGTCCTCAAAATAAAAATTTTTAAAAAGGCTAGGAGTATAGCTCAGTGGTAGCATACTTGCGTATCATGCATGAGACCCTGGGTTCAATCTCCAGTATTTAAAAAAAAAAACTGAAGCGTCCATCATTAGGTAGCCGGTAACATAAACTGGACCCTTTATCTAACAAACCCTACATATCAAGTGGGGAGGTGGGGAGTCTGGCATGAATACCTGCAATCCCAGCACTCTGGAGGGAGAAGAAGAGAAGAGGAGGAAAGGGAGAAGGGCAGAAAGGGAGAAGAGGAGAAAGGGGGGAGAAGAGAAAAAAGGGGAGAAAGAAGAGAGGGGAGGGATGCAGGATGAGGGAGGGGAGGGATGCGGGGTAAGGGAGGGGAGGGAGGAGAGCAAGCAACTCATTTATGACTGGCTCCCTTTAAATGGAAAAATCTGAGCAGTCTCCCCATAAAGATCAAGAGGTCCTTCCACACTTATCATCATCCACACTCACAAACAATACTCCTTACTAAACTCACTAAAAAAAAGCAACGGAGATGCTTCCTCATTCCTTGCCAGGAAGCCAGAACCATAACTCCTTCAGCAGATTGGATACAGCTGCAGAACATCTGGTATTCTATTTCCCATTCACAAACATCTGAAAGGTAGAACATTTGAGGAATTTAATGTTTAGATGGAGGTGGTGTAGGAGAATGCTATTTTAGGACAAAACAAGCAAATCAGGGTACAGTTATCTGGTTTTTAACTCAAAGCCCAGGAAGGAAGGTGAAGTTGACAGTCTGGGCTGAAAACCATGGATGGGGTGGGGGTCCTCCAGCTACTCCACAGCAAGGCCCTGATGAAACTTCCCATCATCTACCAAAATTTCATTTCACAAGACCAGTTTTTGTAATGCAATTTCAAACACTACCACTCCATCAAGATCTCAAAGGATACCAATACAACAACTCAAGGTTTTAAGAACTTTAAGGTTCCTATGAAACTTCGCAGAAACTAGGCAAAAAAGTGTGGTAATTTTAGTTCTAGAGATCTGTTTGAGAGGGCAAGGTTGGTACATAGGTGTGCACTCCCTCTCCTCTAAGCACATGAAATGAGAAACTTTTTAAAGGATAAATCATTAACAGTCCAGAAATGCTAAAATAGCTACAGACAGATGGAAAGAGGAAAGAGGAAAGGAAAAGGGAAAAGAAAGCAGACAGGAACAGACTGAAGAAAAAAATCAAAATCAAGGACAAACATGTAGAAGACTGCTGGCGAAATGAGCAGTCTAGAAGAGTTTTCTAAGTTTCGAGTCAGTGGATATAATATGTGCAAATGGTTTTCTTAAAAGTCAAATAGTACAGAATGGTTCATAATGAAAAACATGATTATCTCACTACATGGAAAAATGGCACTTGATAAAATTCAACAGTCTTTCCTTAAAAAAAAAATTGGGGGGGCAGGGGATATAGTAGAGCACATGTCTATTATGCACAAGGCCCTGGGCTTAAAAAGAAAAACGAAATCCTATAAACTAAAAATAGGAGAATTTCTAAACCTAAGCAAAGGAACTAGGCTAGATCCTATGACAAATAACAGACATGGAAACAGTCTCACTAAAAACAGGACCAAAATTAAAACTACTGTTGCTGCTCTTCAATGAGATAAGTTTGAGGCAGTTTTCCAAGGCTGGAGGCCTTTGGTTGGGGTATCAGTTAGCAAAGCAAAAGGAAGCATTCACATCAACTAAGATTTCAATAATTTGCAAATCTGTACTCCTCCAACCAAATAAGCTGTCAAATTCCTTGTGTACCTTCCAAGCCAACAATATCTCATAAACTTTATCGAAAATGTTCTTGAAAGTGTTTTTATGGTTCCTGAAGCAGAGAATCCCATGGCAATGTAAAGAGGTAACCTGAACAAACCACAGCTGAACCAAGGTATATAAGTGCTAACTTTCCAGAAAATATGACTCTCTGTTCTTTGCATGGGCCTGTGTTTAACTATAAAAATGTGGTTGGTAGGCTAGAATTTCAAAGAAGAACCAGATATTTGCTCAGGTTTATTCTGACACACATTCTCTTATTTAAAACATTTTTTAAAATAAGGAATGTGAAAATTTAAAGACTGTCTTTATTTTATATTCTTAATTGTTTATGTCTGCTAACCTGAGGGTCATAGAAGAATACCCTAAGAAATTATTTTCTTTTCTTCTCCACTACCTATCTCCCCATGATAGGCCTGAACTCAGGAACTTATACATGATAGCAAGTGCTACATCCCTGAGCTACATCCCCAGCCCAGAAATTACTTCCTTTCATTTTCTTAAACTACTGATAATTACCCTTCCAGTTTCAAAGAGATCACTCTTTCTGTTTTAATTTAAAGAAAATAGATCACATTAATAAGTACAGAATATTCATGAAAGAAAAAAATTGTTCCTGGCTGAAAGACATTTTCCATACATTTGCTCATGCTTTTCCACATATGTAGGACCAAAGAAACACAATTAACATGCTCTATACCTCTGATCAAAACGCTTAGCTCCAAATGTAGCTCTAAATGTGGCATCCTTGAAGGGGAAAGGAAAGATTGGAAAGGAGGCTTTGTGAGAAAAGAATCCAGTTCTCAAGTTGTGTGGGAGGGTAGGATTCAGGGGTCAGGCCACACTGAGAGAGTACGACGCTGGGAGCAAAGAAACTCCCCCCAACATGACATTAAGAATAAAAAATGAACAGTTTTAAAGCTAGTAGTGGAGGCAAAAGAACTTATCTGCATCCAAACTATGTTCAACTTTAACATTTAGCTTCTGGAAATCTGGGCTGCTTCCTTTCTGAGAAGGTCCTCCCACACTTTCTATCAATCCTTCCCACAATCCAGATCCACAAAAGGATTCCCTCACACTCAATAACACTGCCATATTTTTAAGAATGTAAAATCTGCCCTTTATATATATAGGAGACTTCCTCCTTTCACTCTGTCTTATGTTATTCTCTAGTGGAAAAAGTATCTAATTGTGTTAGACATTTTTATTAGTAACTAGAGAATTATCGAGGATGCAATGGCAAGGGAAACATAAGGCACTTTGACTTGGCTGTACAAGACTATTCAGAAAATTCCTAAAACACATACACACAGGATACAGAGAGCCACTGTACAGACACATGAACAACTGCACATTCTCTGAGCACAAAGTAACAGATGTTTAACAGCTGTCCAGTGACAAAATGGTGGAAAACAAGGTAAAACTTCAATTAGCCAAGTGTAGAGGGAAATCCAAGGAGAAAATAGGTAATTATTAAAGCTCTTTGGAAAAAGGGTAGTCTACTGACTTGCTTCTCTCGTCTGCTAGTCATCTACAGTCAAAGAAAGAAGAGTAGTTATACCTTAATTTTAAGTGTCTAAAAAAATGACAATGCATTTTTGCTCCTAATTTAAGTGTTTAACTTTACAAAGAAACTATCTTGCTACACCCAGGTGTGCTTGTTTTATTGTGTGAGAAACAGGGAACAGAACATGCTTGCCAAGCTGACTCCAGCAACCATGGGACCACAGCTCAACACCATCCTCTTGAGCTTTGTTCAGGTTATTTAATCTGCTTAAGCCTCAATTTTCTCACCTAGTAATTGGGCTTTACAGTACCCATCTCAAGGCCTGTGGTAAAAATTACAAATAAATTCATAGTCTAAATGGAAAGTGATATACTTACCACTGATTGTTGCTATTGCTGTTATGATTATATTACTATTAACATCCTTCACCTGGAAGCTTATGAAGAGTTTCTCCTTAAAGCAAAGCCTCAGGCACCTAAAGTTAAAATACCTATCACTGTACTGTTCTAGGAGGGGGAACAGGGGACTTAATGTGAATGAAGAACATGAAACGACCAAAGCAAACCCCAATGAGACAGAACTAGTCAAAAATAAAACCGCAGGATCCTAATTTGCATTCTACTTTATCAATAACCAGACACAAAGTTCTGTGTCTTGGGGGACTGAAACGACAATATGAAGAATATTCATCACAGTAGAACTTACGTGGCAAAAAGATATGTGACATAAGTGTACACAATAGGAAATACAACGTGCCTCTATACCACAGAATATGCCAGAGCCATGCAGTGATAATATAGACTTCTACCAAAGTGACAGGAAGTCTACTACATAGTATTTAAACATAAAAGCTGGGTATAATACCTTCCATAAGTACATAACATTCTCTTCATGCTTTGAAAAATAAATACTGTATTCATTCATAGAAAAGTCAAGTTATACAAACTAAAAGGGTGATAATGATAGACATACAGGTAGTTATTTTTTTCTTTGTAATTTTCTGACATTTCTTAGGAACTTACACTTTTACAGTCAGAAAAAAAAAGATCCACAATGTTTCTTCTATCTTGAAATAAAGGATTTTATACTCAGCAAGTAACCCAAACATGCTCAGAATTCCACAAAGAGCTGCTTTCATAGCTTTCTCACCAGTGTTTCCACTTTCCTTTCAGTGCTCTTACCTCATGGCTCCCTAGAGCCCGGCAGGCCTTTTCTCCTCTCCCCTGCACCAACTTATGCCTTAGACTTTACCAGATACAACCTGCAGGCACTGCTGCCTGCAGTAGAAACAACACAAAGGCAAACAAAATTATCTGGCTTCCACCATCCCTGTACTGTGCGGGAGGGAAAGATAGTAGTTAACACTCAAGATATTAGTTCAAAATGCTGATAAGTTCTAAGTAGGAAAAGAGACCTAAGTAGGAGTTGGCCAGATGAAGAGTGGCCTCTGTGACAGGCTTCCTTGGCAAGAGGAGCAGAATAAGCACAAAGACTCAACAGAGCACCTAGGTATCACAACTACAAGAAACACCCAGTTACATACTTAGATTAAGCAAGCTCAGGGCCTATAGCCAGCCTTGGGATCACTCATGTATCCCAAGAGAGCACAAAGATCTCTATCTGGCACTCCCACTTTCTATCCTCCAACTACACTCTTCCCAACTGCTATTCCGCTGATCCTGCAAGACCACAAACAGCAGTGAAAAGTGAACCACAAAGCTTGCTATGATGGAGCATGTGCCATCATGAAAGGAAGACCCAAACCCTGGCTATTTCCTGAACCTGACTGTCGTGAGAGCCTTCCTGACCACATGCTTCTAAGGGCTCCAATCAAACAGAATGCAACAAAAAAATGGGTAAATTGAAATCATTTTACCAGTGACAGAAACAGCCAGAACCCAGTAGTGGTAGCTGCAGAAATCACAGGGTAACTTAAGACAGATCGTTTGTGTGGCCTGACTGTGGCTAAGGCTCTGACTGCCACTTCCCTTGCCTATGGTCAGTTTTCTGGGCATGGCTCTCTAGACTTCCTGTAGTTTTTTCCACATCCTTATAACTTTTCCCACATCCTTCCAATGGCTTTCTTGAATCTTAATTAGCTAGAACCATCTTCTGGATTTGCAACTAAGAATCCTAATGTTCCTACATCTTTTTTCAGGTGCCAGCCTATTATAGGTGATGGTCCTTTGCACACTGGATACCCTACCTCCTAACTACTTGCAGCCATCAACTACTATGATCACTAGAAACCACTCTCCTGCCATTTCCACTATTTTACTTCAGGAGTTCATCTAGCTCAGATATCCCAGAATTCTTCTTTCTTCCCAAGCTCAAATACTACTGCTGACAAAACTTCATTCCTCAGTCATCTAATTTTCTTATTCTCAACTTTCTCTTGGCTATTTTGATACTCTCACAACTTCATGTCTCATTTGAGTACTGATGCCACCAGTATATCCAACCTCTTGCTAGATATCGTATGATAGCCTGTAGATGTATTAGTATCAATATATCAAAGTTGGGCTGGGGATTTAGCTCAGTGGTTCCAGTGCCTGCCTCGAAAACACAAGAATCCAAGTTTGATCCCCGGTACCAAAACAAAACAAACAAAGTCATCTTTTCATTTCTTTTTTTTTTGGGGGGGGGTGTTTTTTGAGCCAGGGTCTCACTATGTAGTTGAGACTGACCTAGAACTCACTATGTAGCCCAGGCTGATCTCAAACTTACAGTGATTCTCCAGTCTCAGCCTCCCAAGTGCTGAAATTAAAGGCATACGCCACCACGCTTGGCTTTCAAAGTCATCTTTTACCTCATCCTCTATACACTGTTTCTCCTATTCCACTTGTTATTATCTACCATGTGAGGCAAGCTTTAGCTTTGACCCACAGCTAAAAGATCACCAAATGCTATCAATTCTACCTTTACAGCACAACTCTACTTTTTTTTTTTTAACTGGGGATTGAACTTGGGACCTTGCACTTGTGAGGAAGGCGACAGCACCACTGAGCTAAATCCCCAGCCCACAACTCTACTTTTTAAAAAAATTTTAGGGCTGGGGATTTAGCTCAGCGGTTTGGTGGCCTACCTTGCAAGCACAAGGACCCGAGTTCAATCCCTGGTACCAAAAGATAAAATAAATTTTATTTTATCACATTTCCCCTCCAAGCTCCCTCCCTATATACAGAAGCTTTGTTTCCATTTTTTCCTTCAACACAGCTCTACTTTTTAAGATGGTAAATCTGTCTCATCACTTAAAAGTTCCAGCCAGAGTCTACCCTATTTCAAGACCTTATCACTATTCTAACACTTACACCTTAATCCAGGGATGGCAAAAACCTACCACAGGTTCTTATACATGACAGTCACTGCTCTGATTTAGATGTAGATGTCCCCAAGAGGCTCATACACTTAGAGGCAGGGCTGTAGAAAGTGCTTAGATTATTGGGCACTATAAAGCTAACTTGCTGTTAGGACAAATCTCCTTCCCAGGCTCTTTCCTTATCTCTCTGCATCTTGGCCACTATGACTATGACCTGAGGAGCTTTTCACTCACCATGCCCCTCTGCCATGCCATTTCTGCTTTGGGAGCTGGCCAATCAGGGTCTAAAAACGTAAGCCAAAATAAACCTCTCCTCCTTTGAAGTTGTGGGTGTTAAGTGTTGTATCTCAAGGATGAGAAAGTGGCTAGGACAGTCACCTAATAGATATTACATTGAAGTGAAAAATTAAGTGCATCATGTGAGTCAACATAACAGCTGTCAGTATCTTGTTGCTCATTTACATAGTTTCTTCATGTATGGAAATGAAGCAAATTATAAAACCATTAGAGACAAAAACCACAAAGCTCATTCAGGTGTGGAATTTCCTGTTCTCTCTACAACTCTATATCTACCTGCTAGGGAGTACAGTTCCAAAAAGAATTTCAAATCTACAAATTTCTCAGTGTTCTAGAAATGAAGGCTCTCTCTAGTACAAATGAATAAAGGTATAATAACTATTCATAAAAAAGACAACTTAATGAATAAACAGTTGCCTTGAGGTCAACAGCCAACAAGGTTAAATCAGCTTCTGATTTTATTTTCCTGGTAATAGCAAGCAAAGCTAGGACCTTTGTACTGAGCTACATCCCCAGCCCTTATCTTTTATTTTGAGACAGGTTCTCACTAAGTTGCCCAGGCTGGGCTCAAACTTGTCATCCTCCTGCCTTAACCTCCCAGAGTTGAAGGAGGGAGAGAGGGACAAAAGGAGGGGGAGAGGGAGAGAAAAACTTGTTTCTTCACCCAACAGCTTCAAAGAGGTTCACATCAAAGCAAAGGAATACTTGTTGGAGAAGGAGCAGCTCAGGAAGTCCTCGTCAAAGGAGACATCCTGTGACAGGAATGATTCCCCACAACCTTGAAAGTGCAGCTTCATCCCTTTCACAAGCACAATGATACAACCATCTTCACAGGCCTTGTGAGTGTAGACAAGAACTGTGTGGGTCAGGTGCTGGAAAGAGGAGTGCAACAGCTGCCTGCAACCAGTCAGAACTCCATTTGTTTTCAGAGAACAGTTCATGTGCCCACATGATAAGGACTCAGAAAACAAACCTACATTAATGACATTACTTACTGATATGAACCACTCACTAACCCTTCACCCAGCCCATTCTGATTTCTACATAAATACATACATGGGGTCTTGCAAGTGTTATTGCCAAGTAGACAGCCCCACTTATATTTCCAAGCAATACAGAGGAATCTGATATCTTACAAATGTCTCTTTCCACTTTTCTGATAAGTCTCAAAGTCATCCAATTTTCAGAGGTGACCAAAATGGCAAAATTCAAGAGGGAACAGATTTAATGACCCTCATTCCTACAGTCAGAACTAAGAGGGTGCACCTGTGCTTAGTGCTAGGCTGTGGCCTGCACATCAATGCAGCTGAGATGCTTTGCAATGAGTAGAGTCAGCTATGAGTGAGATATTCTAATTCATAGAAGAAAATACATTTTAAATATTTTAATATTATATTTCATCAAGTCTCTTTAGAGGGTTGGCTATCATCTAAGTCCAGGAAATGACTTTAGCACTTGCTGCAACCAGGATAAGACTAAATTATAAATATTTTAAGAGTAAATGAATTGTGTTAGTTCACTTTCTTTTTTTTTAATTTTTTTTTTTTTTTGGTACCAGCTCGGGTCCTTGTACTTGCAATGCAGGTGGCAGAACCACTGAGCTAAATCCCCGGCCCCTTCTAAGTTCACTTTCATAAAAAAAGTTTTTAAATGTAAATCTTTGGTGTCTATTCAATTGATTCATATGTAAGCAAAAGAAACAATCTTCAGGCTTCCATTCAAGTATAATTCCTCCCTACAGAAAACTGTTTAAACAATTTCCAGTAGAAAAAAAAGTACTTAACTTCTCTTTTGAAAATTACTACTAATAAAATGAGCCATGTGTGGTAGCACACACCTGTAATCACAGCACTTGAGAGACTGAGGCAGGAGAATGTTGTGAGTTTGAGGCATGCGCTACCTAGTGAGTTCAAGGCCAGCCTGAAGTACATAGCAAGACCCTCTATCAAAAAACAACAACAACAAAAAAAAAGACCAGTCTGAACTACAAAGTAAGATCCTGTCTCAAAACAAAGCAAAATAAGATGAAGCACAATAAATACGAATGAAAGTAGTATGCTTAGCAAAGTATACTATGCATTACACTTAAGAAAGACATACAAAGTATAATATAAATAACATGCATATCATAAATATACTGAGTAAGCAAAAGTAAATTAAAAGGAATACCCTTTAGTACTGTGTACTGTCAGATATTATATGTCATATACATTCTTCATTTTCCAAACCCAAATACACACCTCCAAGAGTGAATCTAATGTGAACTCTGGATGACAGTGATATACCAACATAAATTCATCAGCTTTAGCAAATGTACTACTGCAGTACACGATGTTGATAGTGAGGGAAGAAGGGAGTATAGTAGGCCCCATTATCCTCAGAGAATAGGTTCCAAGAGGATACCTATAAGTGCAGGTAGCACCAAACTCTAAATACACTCTATTTTTTCCTATACATACATATACATATTTATAAAATTATAAATTACAGTAAAATAATATACTATAATGAAAGTAATTTAAAACTAATTGTTTATTTCTAAAATTGTCCATTCAACATTTTCAAGCCAAAGCTGGCCATCGGTAATTAAAATGTCAGAAAAGTGAAACCTCAGATAAGAAAGGATAACTACTGCATATAGCAACTCTGTGAATTCTGTTGAATTTTACTATGAACCTAAAACTGCTCTAAAAATAAGTCTTTTAAAGAACTCTTCCTTTCAGCCTCTGCGATCTCCACTTGTCCTCACCCACAAAAGTTCAGGCTCTATCCTCAGTTCTCTTTTCCACTTAGCAAACTCATAAACTCCCAGTGTTTATCATCTTTAAGTTGATGACCTCTAAAGTTGATTTCTAGCCCTATGCTCCAAACCTACATTTCCACTGGTCTCTTAAAATCAACATTTTTAAAACAGAACTCATTGGCCAATGTGACTAAACAAATTTCTAAACTAAAAATAAAAATTAGAAATATAAAATGATCACTTAGCCAAAAAATGGTTACATAAGTGGAAAATTCAAGAAAGCCAATGAAAAGTTGTTTTTAAAAATGAGATAATTTGCTTAAAGTTATTTAACACTCAAAAAAAGATAATTTCCTAAGCTAATAAGATATAAAATATACGCTAATTAAGAATTCTCATAAATTAAAACAATAACTAGACTGAAGTGAAAGAAAATACTTATGATATCAACAAAATATCAAATATATAGAAATAAACTTAATAAATGTATAAAACTCCTAAGTGGAAAAAAAAACATTAATAAACTTACAAAAATAAAAACTTGCATCACATTCTTGGAAAAATATGCATCATAAAGATTCTGCAATATCCAAGCAATTTATAAATTTAACACAATTTGAATTAAAGCAGGAGTATTTATTTTCTGTTAGTACATGAGCAGATTCTAAAGGTCATAAGGAAAAACAAGCAAACAAGAACAGTCAGGGAAACTCTGAAAAGAAAAATGAACTCAGAGGAGACTAACCCCAACTGATACTAAAATTCCATGACCTCAGTAAGGAAAACTGTGAGCAACTAGAATACAAAGAAACCAACGGAACAGAATATAAAGGCCAGAAAGACTCCAATGAGACAGAAATTGAGTATGTAATAAAGGCATGAGGATAAAGGTGAACTTCTTAATGGTATTGGGATAACGTAGCCTTTTAAAGAAAATAAACCTGTATTCATACCTCACTACATACACTAGGACACAACTCAAAGATTTAAATGTAGAAAATGAAACCACAGAAGTAAAGAAAGAAAACAGCCAATATTGGCAAAACTTTATAGTCCTGGAATGAGGAAGGGCTTTCTGAGTCAAAATTTAGATGTCAGAGAAGAAATAAATATATCTAGCTGCATAAAGAAACAAGATCAAAATGTTCATGGCACACACACACACACCCTATGCAAAACAAAACAAAAAAGCCATAAGTGGCAAACAAGGAGATAACATTTGCAATCTGGGGGAGCAAATCCTCCTAATTTATAAAGATCTTCTAGAAACTGAAAGAACCCAGTAAATAAGTGGGCATATAATGAGAAAAAAGCAAATAAAAACTAAATTGAGATATTATTTTTAACCCATCAGGACTGCCAGAAATCCAGAAGTTTGACACAATATTGTTGATGAAATTGTGGAAAATAAAGACAGTCTCATACATTGTTGGTAGGAATAAAAACAACAGTCAAGTGAAGTCAATAACCTTTACTAACTTTTTTTGTGTGTGGGCAAGACAGGGTCTTGCTATGTATTCCACACTGGCCTTGGACTTGACCACTGCAGTAAGTCCCCAACTTATAAAAATTTGGAATTTTCATGGGTGTACTGTGTAAGATTCACTTTGTCAGCTTATGACTCCTACTTACAATTTTCCCAGAACAGAACTCGTTCATAAGTCAGGGACTACTGTATGTATCCCACCCAGGCTGGCCTTGAACTCATAGTGATCCTCCTGCCTCAGCCTACTAAGTACTGGGATACAACACCACACCCAGCATTTACAAACATTTAACACACTCATGATGGGGCCATAATTTGTATGTCTTGCTTCCAGGTTTGAACCACTGTCCCATCAGGTAGCTTTAATTTTATTAGTAAAAAGACCAACAAAAGTTATTAGATCCATATGTACCATTGGTACAAGTCTCCTCATGGGACAGTCATGCATGTACCACTAGTGGTTCAAGCAAGTGGGATGTTAAAGTGCATTTTCCTTTCAACTCAAAAATTTCATTTCTGAAAATTTCTCTCAGATAAATCTGCATATATACAGGATATACTCTGCAACATAATACCAAAAAGATTGCAAATAAGCTATTTCAGTGGCACATGCCTACAATCTCAACACTGAGGGAAGGGGAAGCAGAAGGATCACAAATTCAATCCCATCTGGGTAATTTAGCAAGACCCTGTCTCAAAAAAAAAACCAGAAGGGGCGAAGAACATAGCTCAATGGTGGAACACCCCTGGTTTCAATCCCTAGTACTTAAAAAAAAAGTGTCTCCCAATGAGATGCTGGCTAAATTATACCAATCTATCCATGCAATAGAGTAAAATTAGCTACTTAAAAATTGAGAGAAACCAGCTGGGAACAGTGGTGTATGCTTATAATTGCAGGTACTCAAGAAGCTAAGACAGGAGAATCATAAGTTTGAGGCCAGCTTGGGCAACTCAGTGAGACCTTGTCTCAAAAAAACAAAAAGAGCTAGAGATGTAGTTCAGTGGTAAAGCATCCCTGGGTTTGTTTTCCAGTACAAAAAAAAAAAAGTATTTTCCTACACCTCATGTACATATAACCACTTCCCAAGAAGACTGTAAATTGCATGATGTACAAACATGTACTAATAAAAAAAGAAAAACAAAAAAAACACCATGAGAGAATTTGCTCCATGTAGCAATACAGAATGGTCTCCAGATATTAGAAAAAAAGAAGACAAGGAATAAGAGAAGGCAGTGATGAAGAACTTGTATTTTTATAAATACAAGTGCTGGGTATGGTGGCAAATGCCTGTAATCCCAGCACTTGGGAGGCTGAAGCAGGAGGATCGCTGTGAGTTCAAGACCAGCCTGGGCTACATAGTGAGTTCCAGGTCAGTCTCAACTATATAGTGAGACCCTGTCTCAAAAAAACAAACAAAAAAAATTGTATTTTTATCATAATTGCATAAACACTGTAAGGATAAACAAATTTAAAACTATCTCTAAGAGGTAAGTAAGACAGGATCAAATAGGCTCTTCATTTATGTTTGCGAACACCAACTCAAGGAAGGAAGAGAACAGTGTACAGGTGCCTTAACATCTAAGCAACACTACATATGGCCAGGTTTGTGTACATTTCCAACAACCAAAAGTAAACAAGTTCAAAAGGTAAAAATTTAAGATTGGAGTCAGGTGCTTTAACAGAAATTCTCTGAGTCAGGCAACAACACCATACTGCCTACTTCACCGCCAAACTCCTCCCAGACCTCCAGGTAGCTCCTGCTGTAACTATAGAGGGGACCAGAGGCCACCAATCTTGAGTCTGCTTTGAAGCCTGAGAACAAAACAGGTGAGGGAGGCCACGGTTCCACATCAGGAAATTGTGAAGCAGGTAAGCTCCCACTGAAGGCCATGTACTAGCTACAACCTCTGCATCTTCAGAAAACATCTTTCTATAACCTTTATAAATTAACAATTAGTGGGATTATTTAATTTTTTTCATCAAAACCTTTTCCCCTCAAAATCCTACTCATTTCAATACATTATCTTCCAGCAACACTGTAGAAAAACCTAAAAACAACCTGATTTCTTTCTTTGTAAGTAAACTCCCATCTTCCTCCCCTTTGCTTCTGACTGGCTCTTTGGAAAGTACATTCTTTTTCCTTGAAATTTAAAAATTTCATCCGGATGTATCTTCTTTCCATAATTTTATCTAATGCAGGTTGAGCCCTTTGAATATACAAATACAGCTTTTTTCCCCCTGGCTTAAAGATACTTTCTCCGTTGTTTCTGCTTTGTTTTGGTATCTTCTTCAGGAACAATACTGATTTACATCACAGCACTAATTTATTACTTTCCAACTTGTAAATTTTGCTCTTCATGGATCCTAGTGGAGTTTAAAATATTGCAAATGGATTTTGTAATATTATAGTTTCAATCAGCTCATTTATTTCACTTTTTAATTCTAACTGCCTCTCAACCAATTAGTTCTCAGCTTAGCTTGTTACCTTTCCTTATCTTCCAATCCACTTTAACCTTTCTTGAATTTTATTAAACACAGCACAAAATACATTTCACTTGAAATTTACTTCTAGTTCCTATAATTTTTAAAATTACACTTTTCTAGGAGTTGAACCCAGCCAATGCCTTCACACTGAGCTATATCCCCAGATCTTTCTATGTTTTACTTTAAGGCAGAGTCTTACAAAGTCATTAAGTTACTCAAGCTGAGCTCAGATCTGTCATACTCCTCCTGCCTCAGTCTCCCAGACTGCTGCGATTACAAGCATGTGAAACCACACCAGGTTCCCCAAACAAAATTCTAAATGAAGTTATTTGGGCCTTTAGTTGACTTTGGGAAGTTCTAGAAGGCCTTTAAAATATCTCAAAAGAATTTGTCATTGTAAAAAGTGAGATACTACTCAGATCTCCTGACTGTGCCAGTCTTTGGACCCACTCTGCAGAGGCAGAGGTGGTCATCAACGGTATTTTTCTAAAGAAAGGGTGTGGGAAACCTGTAATAGAACATTGTGGAGTTCAACCATTCAGAAGGTTGGGGAACTCAATCTGGGCCTTGCAGCCCGAGGTCAGTCAGCGTCATGGGGTTCAGCCATCAGCTAACTGAGACTAGGGGTCTAGCATCCTTGCACTGTCTGAGTCATTAAATGGTAAATACACCATATTGAAATTTTGTTCACTGCAGACATGTTCTGGACTGCTTCTTGATTTCAATTTAATTCAAATGATTTAAGGGTGATAGACTAGTGACTACCACAGGTGGTCAGTTTCCAAGTTGTGCTTGATCTTAATGTGCTGCTGATTGTATTAGTTGGGATAAGGCATTGCAGTTGATTTGCTGAGCTGTTTTTCTCTGATGTTATGAAGATGAAAATGTCTGTGGGTCGTTAGAGACACAGAAGCTAGGGCACAACCATATCAGGAAGATTTGGGTGATAATCCAGAGATTAAACCAACAACCAAAAGTAAACAAGTTCAAAAGGTAAAAATTTAAGAATGGAGTCAGGACAGTCCGACAACAAAAATAAAAATGAGAAAACACTTAAGCAAGACACAAGGACAGACTTCCAGTTTACCAATGGCAAACAGTAGGGCAAATGAGGATGAAAAGGCCAATAGTGAACCACCAGGACACCCTGAACTCAAAGCACAGGAAGTAACAAAACAGATCAATCAGGCTCTAGAAAAATTCAAAACAGAAATAATTTCCCAGATAACCATAGAGATAGTGAGCAAAATGGAAGTCGTGATTCGAGACTCTAGAGCAGAAACTGACAAAAAAATAGATGAGCTTAGGACCATGATAGAAGCCACGAAGGCCCAGCATAAGAAAGAAATGGAAACAATAAACACCCAACATAGGGAAGAAATGGAATCCATAAAGCAGATTCAAACAGATATCCAGGAGATTAAACGCTCCATAGAAAGTGTATGCAACAGAATAAAAGAATGCGAAGATAGACTCTCAGATATAGAAGATAAGATTGCAGTCAGTGACCATGAAAAGAGAGGTCTCTTAAAAACAGTAAGAGATCATGAGAAATCGATCCAACAACTCCTAGATGATGCAAAGAAGAATAACATAAGACTGATAGGAATCCATGAAGTAGCAGGAGAAAATACAAATGACTTTAAAAAGCTGTTCGCAGAATTAATGACAGAAAACTTCCCAAACAGAGGGGAAGAATTTGACATTCAGATAACTGAGGCATATAGGACCCCAACTAGCTACAATAAAAAAAAAATCTACACCTAGACTTATAATAATCAAGATCCCAGAAACCCAACAGAAGAACAAAATACTACAAGCAGTAAGAGAAAAGAAACAAATCACATACAAAGGAAAGCCCATCAGAATCACAGCAGACTTTTCAACACAAACCCTTAGGGCAAGGAGAGCCTGGAATGAGATATTTCAAGTACTAAAAGAGAACAACCTCCAACCTAGACTGATATATCCTGCAAAACTCTCTTTCAAAATGGATGGGGAAATAAGACACTTCCACGACAAAGAACACCTGAGAAACTACATGAATACCAAAGCAGCACTACAAGCAATTCTAAACAAGATGCTAGAAAAAGACAATGAAGGCAACAACACCATGAGGCCCAACAGAGCAAATCAAATAGGTAAGGCAAGAAATTAAAAGGAGAAGGTGGAAAAGTAAAAAGAGTCAACAATAAGTCAGTACATATCAGTTATAGCCAGCAATGTCAATGGCCTCAACTCACCAATCAAGAAAAACAGACTGGCAAAATAGAATAAGAAGCAAAATCCAACAATATGTTGTATACAAGAAACACACCTAGTGCAAAAAGAAGCCCATAGACTGAAAGTGAAAAGACAGAAAACAATTCTCCATGTGACAGGAGCCCAGAAAAAAACAGGGGTAGCAATCTTATTTGCAGACAAAGCAAATTTCAAACCAAAACTTATTCTAGTATTATTGATGTAGGACAGTACTGTATCATACCTCTGTGAATGTAAAATATCTTGTACCTGCTTTATGATACACGGTAGTGACTATGCTTTATCAGAGCTATTTTTAAAGATATTTCTCTAGAATGTTCTCTTTCCAGATGATGATTAAGATGCTAATAAAAAAAATGGTGCCAGGTACCACAACAGCAACAGAACTTTGCTGTTATCTCGATATTATTCTTTTCTTTGTTTTTTTGTTTGTGTTTTTTTAATGGAATGTGCTGAATGTCTATAATTTTGTTCAGATGACTGAAGAACCTGGAGAAGCTGTTGCTGCTATTGACTCATAACATACTGCTATTATTGGTCTTTTTGTATAAATAATAGATACATATATATATATATATTGAATTTTGGGAAACTTTAACAGTGCTGCCAACTTTGGAAAAGTCATCCCAATTTACTGTGTTGAGTTGGCATTGTACAGAAATGGACAGCCATATTGGTCTAGAAATGTTAATTTTTTTTCCATGTGTACATCGTACTAAGTATGTAAGGTCACATCTACATGGGTTTGATTACAGAAACTAATAAAGTATTCTCTAAATAATGAAAAAAATAAGACTATAAGAGCAAGAAGCAATTTAAATATGTTCAGGGACCATTTTCATCTCCAGAATTAAGGACTATTTTAATGTTACATCATTGCCTTTTCTCTTTTACTTTCCTTTTTAGTTTTATTTTAGTATTCCATATTTTTAATGTTCATACAGAGATTTCTTTAACTGAAATACCGAATAGTTTCTTTGGTGTGAAAAACTATAATAGTACACAGGATCCTAATGAGATAATTAATAACGTGAAATAGGAAGTAAAGGGCTAAAAGTGTAGGGAAAGTGGGAAGGGTGGGGGAAAGGTAATAAGGGAGAGGTAAAAAATATGAGAAACTAAAAAAATGGAAATAAAGTGAGGGTAAATGGGGAGGGGAGGAGGGGGTGAAGGGAGGGCAGGGACAAGGGGAAAAAATGAGAATCAAGACCTGTCATGTATGTAAGGGTACAGGATCCCAATAACGAATGTAACTGTATTGTATACCTAGATTGTGCCAATAAACTCAATAAAAAGAAAAAAAATAAGAAGATCTACATCTTAAATTTAGTGTTAGGTTTTTTTTCTTCACTTTTTTGAAGAGTGTAGGCCTGCTGCCTAATATTATGTACTTTTTTTTTGGTACCAGGGATTGAACTTGGGTCCTTGGGCTTGTGAGGCAGGTGGCAGAACCACTGAGCTAAATCCCCAGCCCTATTATTTACATCTTATAGACCAGATTATATGTATAGGTAGAAGAGATAAATGCTTTGGTTTAATGTTTTTATTACAAATATGTTAAAATCACTTGTTTCAAGTCAGAGTTACATTCATTTTTTGTTGTTGTTGTTGTTCTTTGGTAAATGTGGATTAAATTGGTAACTAGAAGAAGTTACTAAACAGCTTTTATGTCAATGGAATATGTGTATGGGTGAAGTTGGAACAGGTATGCACAATAGTTTGTTAGCCCTACACCCAAATGGAGGTGGTTAGTTATATGGCTTAGCATAGTACAAATTTTATTTGAATATTTGGCCATAGCTTTTTAGAGAAATGAACTTTTGAATTGGAAAATTTAATAAGACAAACTGTGATTAAATGATACAGAGGAGATGCTTTTGCTGTCAAATCCTTGGATAAAGAACAAACCTTAACTCTTGAAGGAATGAGTCTTTTTCTTCTTCCTTCCCTCAGTGCTTTCCTATTCGTGTTTTAAAAGAAATGAAGTTTAGCTGCAGCTGAGACTAATACAGGATCTGGCTGTAATGTTTTTGTTGTTGTTCTTATATCCGGTGATGGTCATAGCAAACTCATTGTATGAAGATTCAATAAAGGAAAGGGCAGGGTGGAGAAAAAAAATGACACTCTATAAAAGTATTCAAGAAATAGCAACAGGATCTAGGAGTCTCCCTTTCAAATGACTGATTTAAATTCCATTCTGAAGTAATTTTGTTTGAAACTACTGTAGACATATTTTTTCCCTTTTAATATTATGTACACACCATATAACCAGAGAGTATATATGATGCTGACACATTTTTCCAGTGGGAGTCAGAAAATAGTAATGTGTGAGAACCCAGAGGAGCCCTATGACTATAAAGGAGGGCAAGGACTCTTTAAAATAGTGTTGTTCATGTTCATGCTGGTATAGAGATAGCACCAATTTGTGGAAGAAAGCCTGGTTCTCTTAATGTTTTTCAATAGTACCCAGATTTATTCATTTATCATCATGGTTAAGCTCAGAATCAGCAGTTCAAATTTTATATTGCATATCTTCATCAGTATTACGATAAAAGCTTTGCATCTTCGTGTCTTATGGGGACCAAGTACATATTAACACGATGATGATGATGAAGTATATCTTAAAATAATTTTTGTGATCAGTATAATGATCACTAGAGTAGTGATTTTCACATACTTGTGTGTGTTAAGCAGTTTGTTTTTTTTATGTTGGGGAGTGGTTTACATTTCTCATATTTCTTCTAATTGTAACCAGACATCCTGTTTGGGGGCTATTTGAGACCAGTGCTGCCTGTGAAAAAATCATGTGGTCTTTAGTAACCTGAGTTATTCTTCTTAGATTTTATTTTACGAGCGGGTTTCCTTGAAACCCACGGACTATGTTTAGATGATTTTTCTACTTTTCTGTGAGTCAGGACATCAGTAATATATCTATTATTTAGAGCAAAAGTATTATTCAATATCTGAAGGCTGTTTAAACTTTATAGAAAAAACAAACTGTTGCTTTCATGGATGTAGCAAATAAGCACGGTTGGCTGAATATAAGGAGTCTGTTTCAGAAATTGTTGCTGGATTTGTGCTACCATAACTGACATTTTGTACCCCTTCCTATTTTACAGTAAGAGGAATTCATCTGTTTGGTTCTCATAAATTTCTGTTTTCTGCCTCCTGTGGAAAGACACATTTTTAGAACCCTTCTAGCATGTCTTCCCTACCTTTCTCCTTTTCTTTTTTTTTTTTTTTTTTTTTTTCTTTTTTCTTTTTGTGTTTCTGGGGATGGAACCTGGTCCTTGCACAGGCCAGGCAAGCACTCATCCCTTAGCCAACCCCCAGCCCTAATTTTTCTTTTTAACTTGAGAATAGTCAAGTAGCTTTTCATTTCTAAATACATGGCTTGCTGCCCTTTGTAGGAAAATTTTTTATTGCAACATGTTTATAGCACATAATGATTATATTCCTCATTAGGAGTTCGTACATGTACATAATATATCTTTTTTTCATCCCTTTCCTCTCTTCTCCCTCCATCTCTTGATCTCCTCTTTTGCGAAAGATCTGTCTTACTATTTCCTTTTATCTTTTGCTTATTCTCACAATGTAGTTTTGGACCTTATGAAGTTTTACAGGAACAGAGAACTGTGAATCTTTGGCCTGTTTGTTAATAAAGTACAACTATTCTTTTTTTAAAAAGAACTATAATTTACGTATCATAATAGGCGCTCTTAAATAATTTAGTATGAATAATTTTTAGTGTATTCAAAGTTGTGCAACTATCAACACTAATTTTAGAATTTTTTATTGCCGTAAAACGCAACCCTATCCTTGTTAGCTGTCATTCTTTCTCCTCTCTATATCCCCAGCAACCTTAAATCTACTTTGTGTCTGCATGTCCTTTGCCTATTCTAGATATTTTACATAAAGGCAATCTTACGCTATTTGGCTTTTTGTATCTGGCTTCTTTTGTTCAGCAGGTTCATCCATGAGTGTGTCAATTTCCAAGGTTCATCTCTGTTGTAGCTTGATTCATATCAGGTACCTGTACTTTTTCTGTGAGTGA
Source organism: Fukomys damarensis (assembly GCF_012274545.1). Lineage (NCBI taxonomy): Eukaryota > Metazoa > Chordata > Mammalia > Rodentia > Bathyergidae > Fukomys > Fukomys damarensis. The sequence goes on from NW_022900929.1 coordinate 2,379,567, forward strand.
CCTGAGACTTAGATTGACTTGGGTTTGGAGTGGGTAGAGATTTTACTCACTTCTGACTCATGGCTGAATCTGTGGCTGGTATTCTCTCCTGAATATGTTTTTTTTTTTAATGGTACCAGGGATCCAACTTGTGCCTTTATGCTTGGGAGGCAGGCAGTGGAACCACTGAGCCAAATCCTCGGCCCTCTTCTGAATAAGGTTTTTAAGTTTGCTTATGTTTTCTTCCCATTGAGAAAGGTTGAAATTTACTTATTTGGAGAAGGGCCAGCTTGAATCTTTGCTGTTATATTCTTAGTTTATCTAAAGAGAGTTGCATCTGGAGCAGAGAACCTTGTTTGTAGGAAATGTTTACTCTCTAAGACCAATATATGGGTTTAAGAAACCACATTTCCCCAGGGAGCTGTGCTGGAATCTGTTAACAGAAATGTGAAGGATCTGCTTCTCTGAGGTTCTAAAATGATCCCATAATAGGTACAGGACATCAAACTTTCATCCCCTATTCACTCTGAAATGCCAACAAATGATTGGAAAGTAATAAACTCCTTATAGCAAAGAGACTAGGAAAAAGAAGTTATGGGAAATGGGAAGACATTGAACTTATAAGATGAATAATTTCTGGATGTGTAGTGACTATAATTAATAATGTATACTTGAAATTTGCCAATTTTAAGCATTCTAACCACATACATGGTAACTATGTGAGAGGATGACTATGTTAATTAGCCCAGCTGTGATAATCATTTCACAACATCTACATTATCAAAACAACACTTTATATACCTTGAATATATACAATTTTTATTTGCCAGTTATACCTTAATATAGGTGAAAAGAGCAGGGAGGAGAAGGGGTAAGGAATCTTTAGCAGAGGAAAGAGTTTAATACACTTTGAGAAGAAATGGGAAATCGGAAACCGATGAACAGAAAACAGTGCGGATTCAGAGAAGCAGAATGGGCTTTTGGTTATTCCCTTGCAAGGCCTTGCTTAGGTTACAGCTCACATGGACAGGATGGAAATCATAACACGTACAGGGTGAATTCAAAGGCTGCCTGGAAGCTGTTGTGCCAGAACATTCCTCGTACTCTTCCTTCTGTTCTCCTGTCCTATTCCTCTTGTTTTGAGGGTAGTAGCTGATTTGTTTTTAACCCTCAAACAAATTATTCTTTGCATAGATTTACTCAGTGTCTTGCTGGGTTAGTAGTGCATGACTATAATCCCAGCACTTAGGAGGCTGAGGCAGGAGGATTGCTGAGAATTCAAGGCCAGCCTGGGGTACATAGGGAGTTTAAGGCCAGCCTGAATTACATGTTGAGACCCTTTCTATAAACAAATAGATGGATTGAGTTCCCTGCCTCAAGAGAATTTGGGTCCTGTAGATATACATCAACACAAATAAATAAAGCTTCTTATAGTTTTTGTTTGTTTTTGTTTTTGGTCTTCTGGGGACTTTTCATTTGGTGGATTCTTATGGACAAACCTCTGGAAGCCAGAATATGATGTGCCTTCCTACTTAAGAGGGACATCTAGTGAGAGAAGAATCTTGCATACTACACTAAAGGAAGCCACCCACCTAGCTCCATCTCATTTTTAAATGCATACAGACAGCAAGGATCTCCAGGTGAAGGAAAAAGCCCAAGAGCGTGAAAGAGAACATTTAATCCAAAATTTCTTTAGAAAGAGTAACTGCAGAGAAACGGAGAATTCAGAAGATAGAACAACACTTTAGAAAATGACCACTGACAGCTTCCAGGAGACATTTGACTTTGGAACTAGAATCTGTCATACTTCCCACCACTCTTCTAATCAAATCACCAGCTCCAGATAGAAGTGAGTGAGGAGGAAAAAAAATATAGATGCATAGCTGAGTCATAATAGATGGGATCAGGATGAAGAAATACCAGTGCCTTGACTCATTGCTGTTTCCTGGGAATTCAGTGCAGGCATGTGAGACATAAGATGTGATACTGGCTCTGCTAACTTGAGAGAAAAGAGTGAGTAAATCTGGGTGATCCCAAGTGGCCACAGGCAGCCAGGATGGGTTTGTTTGTAGCAACAAGATTCAGGAGCCACACAACTAGGGGCAAAAGGACACATGTGGCTTCCACATGCTCAGAACTACCAGAGCTCTTTCTTGACATAGTATCCTTCCTCCTGGTTCAGCATCTCATCTATCTGGAGTGGAAACCAGGTTAGACCAAATTAGGTACAGGTACCTAAAGCAACATGTTGAGATTACAGAAGGAGACTTAGCGAGATGAAGGGCAATGGGATGAACCTGGACAACTGGAATGGCCAATGCAGTTTATAGGGGCATCAGCTCTCCAGCTTACAAACTTAGAGGTGGGGGGCCAGGGATTTAGTTCAGCGGTTCAGTGGCCTACCTTGCAAATGCGAGGACTCAAGTTCAATCCCCGATACCAAAAAAAAAAAAAAAAAAAAAAAACTTAGAGGTGAAAAAACCAAATGAAAAATCACCACCAAACTTAACAGCATTATAGGCAGAACAAGTCATTCTGTTTTGGGGAAAATTTGGGCATGAAATCATTTCTCAAAAATAAATAAAAAGAAAGAAGTAAAAGTAAAATGTTGCCAAAATAAAGAGGAAGGGGAGACAGGTTGTTTTTTTTTTTTTTTAACTTTTTGGAATCTGTTTTTAATGATGTACTTATAGATTGATTCACAGAACAAAATAATGCAGAGAGCTATCAGTGCTCATCGCACAGCTACCCCCAAGAGGACCAGGAAGTTGACATTGGGACAGTTGACAGAGCTCATTCAGAGTCCGTCATTTCACAGGCACTCATTTGATATATGTGTGTAGTTCCATACAATTTTATTGCATAGATTCATCTCATCACCACTGTAATTAAGATACACAACCATCCTATCACCATAAAAATCTTTTACTATACCTTTATAGTTACATCTTATGATTATAAGTTGAGGGGAGTATAGTTTTGTTTTGTTTTGGGTTTCTTTTGGTACCAGGGATCAAACTTGGTACCTTGTGCTTATGAGGCAGGCAGTGGAACCAATGAGCTAAATGCCCCACCCAGGGGAGTATTATTTCAAGTTCTGAAGCACAGGAAAGGTTTAATTTTTTGAAAATAAAACATTTATTTGAAATACTTCCCATATAAATTTAATGTATCAAATTAGTGTCTCTTTTTTTTTTTCTTCTTATTGAGGTTATTGGTACAATCTAGGTATACAACACAGTTACATTCATCATTGGGATTCTGTACATTTACATAATAGGTCTTGATTCTCATTTACTTTATTTCCATTTTTTCAGTTTCTCATATTTTTTCCTCTCCCTTATTACCTTTCCCCCACCCTTCCCACTTTCCCTACACCTTTAGCCCTTTACTTCCTATTTCACATTATTAATTATCTCATTAGGATCCTGTGTACTATTATAGTTTTTCACACCAAAGAAACTATTCGGTATTTCAGTTAAAGAAATCTCTGTATGAACATTAAAAATAGGGAATCCTAAAATAAAACTAAAAAGGAAAGTAAAAGAGAAAAGGCAATGATGTAACATTAAAATAATCCTTAATTCTGGAGATGAAAATGGTCCCTGAACATATTTAAATTGCTTCTTGCTCTTATAGTCTTATTCTTTTCTTCATTATTTAGAGAATACTTTATTAGTTAAGCTGTAGATCTTAATTAGAGCCTGATTTGTAAGAAAAATAGTTCTAAAAGATGTGTTGGGAAAACAAGGCAAAGTAGAGTTAGGAATATATGTGAAACAATATTTTAGAATTACTGTTCATTTTCTTAAGTATGATGATATGGTTATACGGACTATCCATAGTTAATGAATACAGTGCTAAAATAGTTAAGGGATAGAGAAGGTTGAAGGGATGAAGGGAGGGCAGGGGTGAAGAGAGGGCAGGGGTATGGGGAAAAAAACAAGAACCAAGATATCATGTAAAGGTACAAGATCCCAATGATAAATTTAACTGTATAGTTTGTTTTAAATGTACCAATAAACTTAATGGAAAAAATAAGGGAAAAGTGTAATGTTTGTAACTTACTTTCAAATGGCTTGCCCACAACAACAAAAAACTGTCATTAAAAATTGTATTTTAAAGAGAAAGCAAATATAGTAAATTTTTAACTGATAAATAATATATGGATACTGATTATACTATTCTTTCATATTTTTGTACATTTGAACATTTCATATTGCCAACCATTTTTCCTAAACCCAAATACAATAGTTCTTCCAACTCTGCTTGGAATATAAATGTGGACAAGCAAGATCCTAATATGTTGAATGACTGACATGCTGAATGTCTACTAATTGTTTAGGATTTTGATTAATTCTTCATATAAATACTGTACTTGCACTTGGGTTTTTAAATGTTCATTTCAAATACAAGAAAACTGAATCTTAGGGAATGTAACTAATTTACATGAAATCGCAATGCTAGAAAAGACAGTGGTAAATATGTTTACTTAAAAATAGGTCAATTTCAAACAGAACAATCAGGTTCAAATGTTTAAACAAACTTGTGTAAGCATACAAAAGTACAGACACAAATTCTCAAAAACATTAACATTTCAGTTGACTAACTTCTGCATTGAACTAGGGAAATTACCTGAAATATCAGTGATGGACCTAATATAGCTAACAGACAAAAATGTTTAAGTCATGGAGACAAAGAGGGGAAAAAGAAACCTCTCCAATCCCACAGTTACAGGATCAGAAAGAAATGGCTGCATGATGTTCTCCACCATGATTCACACCAACTCAGCCACAAAGTCAAGGCTGAGGATCTGTGACAATCCTATGGTTCCATCTCCATTAATTGGATGGAAGTAATCATCTCTGGATAGAGAGAGGAGCATTTTTAGGAAAATCAGGAAAGAAAAGCTTCAACTTAAAGTCACATAAAATTAAGGAGTTACACAAAAAGCTCCCCTCTCTAATATGTGGAGATGTTCAGATTAGTATGACTGTCCAAGCCTGACTTTAATTCCTTATAACTAAATGACAGCTGGAATGGCCCCGATTGCCCACAACTATGTAACTCTTCAATCAAGGAAAGAGCACACCTGTGAAATCTGTTCCTGAAATTTCCCATCACCAGTGGACTCAATTATGCTTCTTGATTGCTAAAACCAAGATAAAGCTGCCCATGTCAAACTTTTGAGATTCAAGAACTATTTCTACTCGATGTTCTCTGCAAAGGGAATTCACCAATCAGAGGTTAAGGTAGTGGGCCCAATTCACTCCTGAATTCAGAACTCCTGGACAGGTCTGCACCAATCTTCAAGGGGGCTAGAAGGACTTGGATAACAGACTTCTCTCTAAAGCATTAAATTCCTTCTAACCTATTTCAAACTTGTATAGGTAAGATGAAAAAAGTAGTTTTAGTATGAAACTAGTGAAAGTACCTCTCAAAAAGATGGTCTTCATTGTCTTCATACACAGGACAATCCAATCTTCAACAGGCTCTTAATACATAACAGTTGGTAGGAAAACAGCAAAGAGAAGGTCCCTGACTCTTCCACTATGAGGGAAAGAGGTGGGGGCCCATAAGGGATGGAGGCAGCATGAAGGTAAGAGACTTAAGTCCTAAAACCAAATGTCCAAGCAGTAACAGCAACAGAAGCCAGGAGAAGTATCTCAGCTTATTTTCTTTCCAGATTAAAAAACAACAACAAAAAGCCATGTTCTATATGTCCAGCCAAATTACTGGGCATTTATTTGTGAGGTAGAACAACTACTCAGGGAGCTGAATGAGGGTGACAGCAGGATACACAGCTCCATTCCAGACTCTGCTCCTCTGTCAGCTATCCCTGGGAGTGAAGGCCCTGGGACAGGTCGAGGGATCAAGAGGTAGAGTATGTAAAGACTAAAGACTGATACTTTTTTAACTCTCAAGAAAATTATTTTGGAAGAACACTTGTCCAAGATGAAGATTCTCTTTATATAAAGCAATGAGAGGCATCATTTTATTCTCTAAATATTTCATGCTCTAAAAAATGCAGTCACATACCAAATCAAAGTCTGTAATCACTGGTCCTCCCACACTTGGGAAATACAGTCTCATCATGTGAACGGCCAAACACTTGAAAGACATAAAAAAAAAAAAAAAACTTTCAATTTTCCCATACTCTAACACAAACAAAAATGAATTCATTTGTCTGATCTTTTCTCAACACAAAAAAATTTTAATCTAATTAGTGAAAGTTGGAAAAGGGCATTCTTGATCATTTTATTTCCTCTCTTCTAAGAACTAAAAGGAAGTCCTGTTTTCTAACAGAATATTAAATAGCCAATGTCATCTACTTTTGATTATTGTATTTTTCTTATATTTCTGTTAAAATAAATGTAACTATTACTGAAACTATTAATGTATTCTGAGCATATGGAAATATAATTTGTTTATATATTTTATATAGTGGGAGAAAGTATTAGTCTCAAAAGAAAATATATGGCCAGAGATTTAGCTCAGTGGTTCCACTGCCTGCCTCGCAAGCTCAAGGACCCGAGTTTGATCCCTCGTACCGAAACAAAAACAAAATATAACCTGGGCAGGGGGATTTAGCCACCACCTGCCTCACAAGCACTAGGACCCAAGTTTGATCCACGGTACCAAAAAGAAACAAAGGAAAGAAAGGAAAGAAAGGAAAGAAAGGAAAGAAAGAAAAGAAAGAAAAGAAAGAAAAGAAAGAAAAGAAAGAAAAGAAAGAAAAGAAAGGAAAGAAAGGAAAGAAAGAAAAGAAAGGAAAGAAAGAAAAGAAAGGAAAGAAAGAAAAGAAAGAAAAGAAAGGAAAGAAAGGAAATAAAGGAAGAAAGAAAGAAAGAAAGGGCTGAGAATTTAGCTCAGCAGTTCCACAGCCTGCCTCGCAAGCACAAGGACCCGAGTTCGATCCCCAGTACCAAAAAAACAACAACAAAGGAAATATTATATAATGCAGCTCTTAATGATATATATGCTTAATATTTATCAAAGAGAAAATGTTTTTCTCTCTGCACTCTATGGCAATGAGTGACAGAAAAGGAAAACTACCTGCTGCTACAGCCAACATCACACCCTGGGCTCCAAGTTATAGTACACCTCTGCTAACCTTCCAAACAAGAAAATATGACAGAAAGTGTGGAAAAAAGGGAGGGTTTTGTGTGGATTAAATTCAACAACATCATCAAGTATCCAGCTGAACATCCTCAGTATAGGCATGGAACTGGATGGGCTTGAGGGACACCATGAAGCTTCCTTACACCCAGGGCCACTGGAGATTAGCATTAAAAAAGGAGCTGTCTCCTTGTATATTTAAAAAGGAAATAATTTCTCCAAGATTTGTAGTGATAAGATCCCCTTTGCTGATGGCTAGCTAACTGCACAATTCATAATTCTGTGAGCAAGGAAGAAAATGAGGATGGATTCATAATGGCACTAACAGTGTCCTTTACTCAGAGTCAAAAACTGCCATAACAATACCCACAACTACAATGGGATGGCAAACACAGAAATAAACAGGTTAATCAATCCATATCCTGGGGCCAGGGATTTGGCTCAGTGGTTCCACCCTTGCAAGAGCAAGGGCCAGAGTTCAATCCCTGAGACCAAAAATAAAAAATATATATATAGACATAATCCATCTCCCAACACAAAATATATATATTCCATTTTATGGTTTCAAATCAAAGGATGTTATTTAAAATTCATTTTCTAGAAAGGAAAAACATTTTAAAATTCTAGTAGCTATCATAGTATTTAAATCAACTACTAGAAATAGCTAAAGAGTTACTGCCTTAATGAACCTTCATATTACAAACTGTGGTTTTAAAGAACCTCCAGAATGTGAAATAATAAATGTAACCCAGATGTTGACTAAAAAAATGAAAACAAGATTGTTTTTGCTTCATAGCAACCAAATAGGTCAACCCATTTCCTCCTTCAGAAAATTCTCAGAGGACCGCAAGCTCCACTCAAAGAGCATGTGTTTCATATGTATCTGTCCACAGAAAAAGGAAATGCTGCTGTCCAAAATAAACGGGAATATTATATGTTCCCATGAAAGTGAATTAAAAAACTGCAGTTAGGCGGTGTCTCCACATTGCCAAACATCTGGATAAAAACTGGAAAGGGGAAAAAAATCATGAATTAACCAGTAATTGGGAAAAAAATTTTGAGAGTAGGAAAAATTTATTGAGGGAAAGAAAGCTTCTGTCTAAAAGAGACAGAAGGGGGACCAGAAAGTGGGTTGCCTGCTGACCCTAATTTTCAAAGATGTTTTATACAGCAAAGCCATGTGGTAAGATGGGTACAAAGTAAGACAAAACTCTAAGACCTAATGGAAAATTAAAAGGTGGGCATGAGGTGGGGCAAAACCACGACCAACCAATAAGGTTACAAGTACAGTCACAAGGGTAATATTGATTAAATGGGGGTCAAACAGGGGAGCAAGTCACATAGCAAGCATATACAAGGATTTTTCAGTAAGGGTGGGGGTCAGGGATATTTCTTAGAAAGGCTGGGTTAAGACCTTGGCCCCAGCCCAGGTGATAGAAATCTATTGGAATATCTATCACTGCTATTTATCCCCAGAGGAAGCATAGTCTCTCTCCTTTTACAATTCTGGCCTTCAGTGAATGTGTCTTGACTGTCTTCCATGTTGGCTCCTTGCTATGTTGGCTCCTTGAGGGTGGCCCTGTCTAAGGGCCTACAAGATATCTAATTAACTTACCTATCTGTAATAGTCCCCCCCTCTGACAGAAGTACCCCTAACTGCTGTGAGGGGGCAAAGGGCGAAGAGGGCTCTGGCTACTTCCAGCTGAAGAGGGTCATTGTTGTGATCAGCAGTTAGAGTTACTCTACACAGGGTCTATCTAAAGGCCTTCAGTAGGCATCTGGCATTGTCATCTTGGTAGCTACATAGCTTTTAAGTCAAAGATGTAGGATCCTTTAGGAAAGGTTCCTTGTGTCCTGGATTTTGTAGACCTTGAGAGGCCAGGGCCAAAATATTGGCTGTCCTTTCCAGTTTTGGTCTCCAAACATTCTGGAAGCTTTATCTTGAAATCCAGCAGCCACAGAGGAGCGAAGTGCCTTGAATTAACTACTATTGAGAACTGCATAACTTCTCAGGGGCAGGGCAGTGGAGAAGAACAAAAGAGTGCCTTTAAATATGGCACAAGAACTAAATCTTAACCATCTCATGTGTAGAAAGACATTTAAGATCAGGAGCTTTTTCATGGTGGATCTGCAGTCCTTAGCAAAACATACTTCCAGAGACAAAAGCTATGATTGACTCCACTTGCATGGCCAAGCATAAAATCAAACCAATAATCAAAGAACCTGAATGGATACTTTTTTTGCCTCTTGAAAGAGAATGATTCTAACTATATTGTTTAGGGCTTTTCTTTTTAAATAAATTATTTTGACTCTATAATATTTAATTTATGACTTAAATATCCTACAGGCTATTGAGCAGCTCTCTGATCTTAAAGAAACATTCCCAAAGCCATGTCTTACCTTTTATTAACATACAAACTGAAATGGTGTCCTGTAGGCAGGCACTTAGAAGTGCTTGTTTGAGCTTCTGGAATGTGGTCTGGGAACAGGTTCCCAGGTTAAAATATGGCTGTCTTTTGGGTTTTTCTATAGGCTGACAGATGAGTCACACAATCTCACTATATCTTATAGGGGCAACAAAAGAAAGTAATTTCTAGAAATCTCCTTAGCTGTTTCAGAGTCTTGGGCTGTGGAAAGAAAAGAATTGGTTTCTTTCTTCTCCCAGTATTTGGGTTCCCTTAGATATAATGAAGCCTAAGTATTTTACCTTAAGGCTGCAAAGTTGTGTCTTAGACCTAGAAACATAATCACTGTCTGTTAGAAAATTCAGCAGAACACAGATGTCTTGGCTCTTCTGAGGGGGCATATAACCCTCTAACAGCTACATATTGCAAGGCTGACTTGAGAAAAACTATAGTATTTCCTTTTATCATATCAGGATCTAGAGATGTCTTCATTACTTTCTGATAAAAACTTGACAATTTAAAATAACTGAAGGGTTTAGTTCTCATTTCCTAGACCTTTAAGAATACGTGCCTGAAAATGTCTTCTACTTTAATCTATCTGACTGGCAAGCCAGTAGGGTCTTCTTAGGAACTGCTTGTGTTCCAGTAGAAACCAGTTATTCCCTTGGCTGCCTGTCTTTTGAGCTATCAAAATTAAGATAATACCTGTCTCTAAATGTAATACTATTGGTGTCTCATTAAAAACCAATATTTAAAGCCGGGTGTGGTGGCGCATGCCTGTAATCCCCACACTCGGGAGACTGAGGTAGGAGGATAGCTGTGAGTTCAAGACCAGCCTGGACTACATAGTGAGTTTCAGGTCAGTCTCAACTACATAGTGAGACACTGTCACAAAAAAACCAACCAAACAAACAAAAACCAATATTTAAGAGCAACATTACATCTTTCTAATCTGGTCTATAGGTCTGGGTAAGTTCTTTAAAGACCTCAAAGTACATATCAGTGTCATCCAAAAGCTTTATTAGGTTTTATTTAATCTGTCTTAGATCACTGAGAAAAAGACACATGAACACAAATAGTCCCATATTTGCCATTTACTTCCTGCAAGGGATGCTGTCTTTGAGGGACCTGAACAATTTAGCTAAGGATGGATATAGCCTCATGGAGGTTTTAATTATGGCTGGCCTAGATACTCCATCCTCAGCACCTGGTGGTCAAGGTTTAAAGCTGTCATAGAAACTTTGTTCTCAGGTTCAAAAGGGTAAGGAGTGGCCTCCGGCTTAGAGCTACTGAATGTCTTAAGGGTGAGGTGTCTCATTACATTTACATTTGAACACAAGCAAGAATTACTTCTTAATGTAAAGAAAATTTCAACATGATTTTGACCATTTTCTCTCTTTTACAGTATAATTCTAATTGTGAGACAGCATCATAGTACTTTCCTCTGTGTACTTGGCTTTAGGAGGTAGGCACATCACACAATGGTGTAGAAAAATACTAACTTGCTCCATGATACACCAAAGGAGTGTGAGGTTCAGATACGGAGTTCCTAATCTAAAACAAGAGAAACAAATGTGGTGTCCCATAAGTCTCTGCTTGACTCCTGTGCCCCTAGGGTGTTCCCCAAGGTTTATTCCACTCCAGGTTAGGTAGCTACCATCTGGAGAAAGACTCAGAAAATAAAATCGGACAGGACTATCTACCTTTTACCAGCGTGCAATCTTATTTTCCTCAGGTAACTCATATCCTTACTCCAAGAAGTATTCTCAAAGCACAAGTTACAACTGACTTCAGCTATAACAATCATGTTTAGATAAGTATTGCTAGCAAACCAAGAAATTCAAACCACTGCTTTCTAGTTCTTTGAAATCTCGAGAGAGAGGAAAACAGGGCACTTTTCCTGCAAAAGAGATCACCTCCAGAGATGCAAAGTCAGAGATTCTGCCTTGGACCCCAGGACAGAGAAAGCTCTGAGAAATTTATGTTGTCTATCCAGTCATTTAGGCAACTTTTATAAACAGCAAGACAAGGCTACTCCTTTAAGGTCAATTTTAAATTCACTAAGTATTTGAAACTCATAGATCTTCCTAGCAGCCACAATCTACATAGTAAAGGTACCTTTATTAACTTCCTATACGTGAGTATGAACAGAGAGAAAGGCTGACCTGAATAATCCATATTCTAGATAGCAAATAAAAACAAACGCGTTACTGATTGCTATTTTGATAGTGTAAAACAAAACAGTTGTTGCAAGTTGTCTTAGTCTGACTTTCTGGAAGGAGGAGCAGTCTGACTACGAGGGATTCTCAAATGAAATCCCAACAAATTGGAGAAATGTTTAAGGGGAGTTTCTAACTCTCTAGCAGAGAGAAAAAGTCCAAATAAAGCTCAAGCTGGTTAAACATTAAAAAAAAAAAAAAAATCACCATATAGCATTTTTTAAGTCCACAGTCAATGTTTCAAAGTCCATAACCTATCAGAAAAGGCATTTTTCTCCCCTACACACATAAATGATGAAGACCATGCCTAGGAGAGGGGGAGAAGGTTCAAGTAGTTTTAAATCTGTGAAAGACTTGTTTATTATATTTGTCTAGTGGTCTTACTAGTAGTACAGAAAGCAGTCCAAACCTGTAGCTCAACTCTTAATGAAGGCTTAAGAAAGGGCTCTGATGGCATCGTTTCAGACCACTCTGAGACAGAGGATACCTGATCATCACTGAAAGAGTTCCCTTTTCACCTCACAGAGGAGTCCAGAAAAGGACACGATGTGGAAATTTTCTGCTGATTACCTGGATGGGCTGTCAGGAGCTAGTTTCTTCTGAGGAACCTTTGGGATCTGCCAGAGAGTAGCGCTGGCCATGACCCCTCAGTTGTCACCTCAGTTTCTGCTAGTTCCACACAATCAGAGATCTATCTCAGAAAGGAACCCAATTGCCTATCTGGTCAACATTCCACCCACCACTGGCATCAATAGAAGTGGGGATTCACCAGAGGGCAAGTGGAGAAACCCGTCCTCTGCTTTTGAGAGTGGCAACTGCCCTAAAGGCAATTACTAGCTGGCAGAGTAACCACTGTTTGTTTACAATTGTATAAGGGACAGATAAAAGCCTGAACTGTCTTTATATGAGATGGTTTCATAAAACACCCATTTTACAGCATTTTGAAGCATCGAAGTGCAAATGTAATACATACAAAACAAGAAATTTTCAAATGTTGAAAACACACAACTTAAAATTAAGACACTTTTGGGGCCAGGGATTTGGCTCAGTGGTTCCACTGCCTGCCCAGAAACCACAAGTACCTGAGTTCGATTCCCAGTACCAAAAAAAAAAAAATTAAGACGCTACTGAAACAAAGGCCAGAATTTATGAAACAAAAACCGAATCTATGAAACAAATGACAGCCTCTGAAAGAAGTTACAATCTATGAAGCAAAAAGACCCAAGTTAGAAACTATGAAAGAAAACTGTTACCTTCAACCACTAATCTTGGTGGAAGACCTCCAAAATGATAGAGGGGGAAAAGATATAACTCCCAAACCTGCTAGATATCCAAAAAGTGAGTTTGTGTTCTCTAAAATCGACGAATGAATTCTAGGAACATCAGAGGTTAAGAGTAGGAAAAATTTATTGAGGGAAAGAAAGCTTCTGTTGAGAGACAAAGGGGGGACCAGAAAGTAGGTTGCCCCTGGGAAATATTTTTTAATCATCAAAATGCTTAGTTTTATGTATAGTTTATTTATTAATTAGAGAGATAAGCTTTTCAAAAATAAAAAAACAAGTCCTAATGAGAATTTTAAGACAGGAACTTTATTTTTTCCTATTTGAACAGTGCTCCTGGTGACTTCCTGGAAACTAAGTCAGCTAAAAGAGTAAATTTGCTCTGTGAAAGTAAATTATAAAATCTTCTCAGCCAACTAAATTGACTCAGGTGAATCTCTTTGAATAGTTACATAATATTGAGAAACAGTTACCTGAAATAAATGCTCACTGAATTGTCTCCAGCTAAATTACAAAACACTTTAGAATCTGAAGTCTATTCTATCAATTCATGTGGGAATCTGACATTAACTATGAAGTATACAAGTCTGGTTAACTTCGAAAGTCAGGAAAGAGGCATATTTTCTTTTTTATTGTTTTTATTTGTACATGTTTTTGTTTTGGGGTTTTTTTTTCTTTGGCACCAGGGATCAAATTCGGGACCTTTTGTTTGCAAGGCAGGCAGTGGAGCCACTGAGTTAAATCCCTGGCTGGTACATATTTTTTGGGTTTTTTTTTTTTTTTTTTTTTACCAGGGATTGAACTTGGGATGCTGCGCCTGCAGTAGGCGCACAGCACCACTGAGCTAATCCCAAGCCCCTATTAGTACATGTTTTATAGTGCATAATGTTTACATTTATCCTGAGTTGGTATGCAAAAGATGTATTTTCCATTCTTATTCAAATCATTTACTATTTTCCCACAAATTCAAAAAGTTAATATATCTTAACTTCAAAAATAATACATCTTAAGCAGTATTTTAAGTATTTTAATAAAAATATTTAAATTTCATTTCACTCTAGAACTCCTATGTTACACACTGACAAACCTGCTTCCTGAAAGACCTGCCAATAATCTCCTTGAGCTCTGACCACTCTGGCTTTCCCTCAACTGTTGCCAGAGGCCAAACTGCCATTTAAGCTGCAGTCAACAGCCTATTGCTTACCTCTATCTTCATTTGGGTATTTCTCGAACAAGTCACATTTTAATTCTTTCAGTGAAAACTGACTAGCTCATTGCAGACCAACTCTTCTACAAAAACACCTAGAAAAGCTCAACAAAGTATAAGAAAAAACTGTTTGAAGGCATCAGGAAGCTACCCACACAGAGAAGACTGAGGAGGCCTGGATCCCAGGAAAGGGAATTCAGAGAAGCCCAATCACCTGAGTTGCTCTCCTCCTTGAGGGATTTACCAATTTACAGCCGAAGCTGAGGGACCAATACACTGAACAGAAACAAGCAACTGAGAATGTCACCACAACCTCTATTTAGGAAACAGAGATTAAAAATTAGAGTTCAAAAGGCTGCCAAGTAGATAAGGGCCTGCTAAACATCCAGGCTTTCCCTTCGGACCACTGAAGACAGCTCTACCCTAGAGAAAGGTAAACCAGAAAAACAGACCACTCCTCACCAATTTAAAGTGATATCCATCCCTTCACCTAAAATGCTTGCCAGGGCTCTTGTTCTTTTGTTGTATTGTTTTATTGTGGCTTGAGACAACGTCTCCATATGCAGTCCAGGCTGGCCTTTAACTCACTATGCAGCCCAGGCTGGCCTCAAACTTGCCATCCTCTTGCCTCTGCCTCCCAAGTGCTGAATACAGGTATATAATACCCCTCCCAGCTGCTAACTTCTCTCAAAGAAAGCTAGCCTCAAATTATCCATACAATTTTTCATACATGTTTTCCAGAATTCAATAAAGCTTAACAGGCATATCTAACATCAAGATCATGTAGCAGAGGGCTGGGGGTTTAGCTCAGTGGTGCCACCGTCTGCCTCAAAAGCACAAGGTCGTGAGTTTAATCCCTGTTACAAAAAAAAAAAAAAAAAAAAAAAAAGATGAAGATCATGTAGCGGAAAACCAAATACACAGGACATTCAAATAATTAAGTCCTCAAACAGACTTTATAATAACTGTTATTAGTATAATAAAGAAGTTAATTGACAAGATGAAAACAGTAGAAAAAAAACTGGAGTCAAAGGATAAAAGGACAGGCATGGTGCCACACATCTGTAACTCCAGCACTTGGGAGGCTGAGGCAAAAAGATTGCCATGCGATCAAGGCCAGTCTGGGCTACGAAACGCATTCGAGGCCAACCTGAACTACACAGAAATACCCTGTATCCAAAAAAAATAAATAAATAAAAATAATAAAAAAAAAAAAAATGAATTTAAAAGCGAGTAGAGCCGGGCGTGGTGGCGCACGACTGCAATCCCAGCACTCAGGAGGCTGAGGCAGGAGGATCGCTGTGAGTTCGAGACAAGCCTGGGCTACATAGTGAATTTCAGGTCAGTCTCAACTACACAGTGAGACCCTGTCTCAAAAAACAAAAAACAAACAACGACAAAAAAAAAGCAAGTAGAGCTAAACAAAGGACTGGTACAGTGGGATACAACTAAAAATACACAGTGAAGTGCAGAAAGACAAAGGATGAAGAAAAGAGTCTATAGAGGATATGTCTAACAACATGTAATTAGAGTCCAAGAGAGAGGGAATGAGGAAAGGCTATAAAGTAGGAGATAATGACCAAGAATTCTCCAAATCTAAGATCAAGCCTCATCACAACTCCACCAAAAACCAAGAAAAGCAAGTAATCAAAGCAGAATAAAGTCAAGAAAAGCCACATCTGGTCATGTTACACAGTAACATCACTGAAAACCAAAGGCAACCCAAAGCAGGTGGGGGGGGGGATAATACCAATTTTAAAAAAGCAACAGTATGACACCACAGCTGATTTCTCCAAAGAAGCAATGGGAGCCAGAAGGCAATGAGATTAACCCTTCAAAGCACTACTGAATGAAAATTAACTTGATAACTTAAAACTGTACATCTCATGAAACTATCCTTCAAAAGTGGACTTTTTGAAAAAAACAAAAGCAGCATCACTACCCATTCTAGGAACATAAACTAAAAATTCCAAGTCATCTTTAACTCCAGGTCCTATACCTCTAATCTCTACCCAGCAGTTTATGTGTCCATTTGATTATTCAAAATACATTTCATCACTAGTAAAGCAATGCAATTTAGAGCAATACATAATTTCTTACTCATGAGACAGGCAAACATTTAACAGTGTGACAAACACTAAGTGTTGATTAAAATGTTAAGAATCCTGAAAAATAAGAATACTACTCACCAGCCCCTGATGAGAGCAGTCAATACAGCATCCGAAAAACCTGAAAGCACGCCTATAACTCATGATTGTAATTCTAGTAAATACACTCCAGACAAACACACATTTGTGAAAAGAGATAAGCCTACAGAGCTCACTCAGTACTGTTTGTAACAACACCAATATAAAATCATCATATGAAACTCCCCAGGTGTGGTGGTGTACACCTATAATCTCAGCCACTCAGGAGACCAAGGCAGGAGCTATCCCAGGAACTCATGGCCAGCCTGGGCTACGTTGCCAGTTCAAGTGCAGCCTGAACTACATAAGACTGTCTTGAATGAAAGAAAGAAGGCTGGGTAGTTCAGTCCGTTTGCCTTGAAAGTGGAAGGTCCTATGTTCAATCCCGGCGAAGAAAAAAAAGAGAAGGGGAGGACCAGGAATTTAGCTCAGTGGTGCCGCCAGCAGCCTTGCAAATGCAAGGTCCCGAGTTCAACCCGATACCAAAAAAAAAGAGAGACAGGGAGGGAGGGAGGAAGGGAAGGAGGGAGAAAATTCAACATAGGACAATATAAATAAAATAAGACAGAAGTTAAAATAAAATCGATATATTTTTACTGGATAATCTCACAAGCACACCACATAACATTACACAGAGTGTGGTACCAGTTGCATAATTTTAAACCAAAAATATATTGTTTACAGATACACACATCTGTTAAAGTATAAAAAATATACGAGAGGGTCCCACAGCAAACCCATAACAGCTGCCTCTAGGAAATACAAAAGGAAGGGGATGAATAGGACCAGGGACTGCTAAACAAATGTAATCTCAACTTTATTCAGTATTTGTTGAAAATATTTATGAAAGGCCTACTATGCACCAAGCAATGTTTCATATTCCTGCAAATATTCTTGCTTTCATAGAACTTATACTAGAGAGAGAAAAGACAGATAGATGATAAATGTATGCTAAGTAAGGAATAATAAATGCCAAGAAGAAAAATAAAGCTGGGGAAAGGGAAAAAGTGACAACAGATGCTATTTTGCCAGGCTTATTATAGAAGACCTCTGTGGTAAGGAAATATTTTGGCAGAAATCTATAGGGGCAGCAAGAGCAAAGGCACCTAGGCAGTGGTGCACCTGGCAAATTCAGGCAGGGGCAATGAAACCAGTAAGCCTGACTTGAATGGAACAGAGAAAATAGAACTACAGCAAGGCCAAGGATAGCCCCTGAGGAGGTATTTTTAAAGAACTATTAGCCAGGCCTGGTCATGCACATGTCTAGTCCCAACACTGAATAGCTGAGGCAGAAGGACTACAAGTTCGAGCCTGGTCTGGGTAATTCAGTGACTCAGAGAGACTCCATCTCAAAAAAATTTTTTTAAAGCATTGGGGTACAAAGGCCCTGGGTTCAATCCCCAGAACCAGAAAAAAATATATATTTTAAAAGAAGGATTTGTGACCAAGACCGCAAACTGTATGTGGCCCACAAAGCCTAAAATAGTATTTACTGTCTAGCACTTTTTACCAAAAACAGCTGCAGCCCCTTGAGCTGGAGCAGGGTGCCACAAGGTCTGAAGATAGCCTCAGAATAAGATGAGGACAGGGCAGATTAAGAAGAGTATAACTTATTCTGAGGTACAGTAAAAAAGGATGACAACATGAACTATTAGAAAGTTAAGTCAAAAAAAAGTGAAAGCACTAAAAGTCTGACCCCAGTAGATGGAAGAATGGCAGCCACATACTGAGAAAGGAAAATATATCTGTAACGCTCTTAAAAAAAAATAAAGCTGAGCATAGTGGCACACACTTATAATCCCAGCACTTGGGAGGCTGAGGCAGGATAATAACTTAACAAGAACCTGTCTCAAAAATTGAACCTCAGGATGTAACTCAGAATAAAGGCCCTGGGTTCAACTGTCAGTACCACAAAAACAGGAAAAATAAAAAGGAAGAAAAAAAAAAGGAGAAAAAGATCTAAAATTAATGCCACATAACATTAATAGTTATAGAACTAAAAAAGAAGTTATAGAACTAATTTTGAATAATAGGAACATGAGTACTTATTTTATATTTTTTTCATTTTTCAGCATTTTTTTCCAGTACCAGGGATCAAAGTCAGGCCTTTGCACTTACAAGGCAGGCGCAGTGCCACAGAGCTAATTTCCCCTTTTCAGCATTTTTATACACACTTGATTTATGTATCCTTCCCTTCATGTATACAACTACCATCCTAATCCACCAGGCCTCTAAAACTCTCCCATAAACCACAGCAACAACTTCTTTCTTGGGGTACCCCGGTGCCCCATCCTCTTCCCCCAATCCATCTCCATTCTGCAGCCCAGAATACCCTGGCGAAAAACTCAAGCGTAGGCAATGAGTAAGAATATGGATTCTTAATCCAGGGCACTGGGTTCAAATTATAGCTCCACTATTTATTTACTATCTGTGAAATCTAAAAAATTACCTATCTTCCCCATGTCTCCATTTTCCTATCTGTAAATGGTGATAATGTTGCAGAGAGCAAAAATACTACGAACTAAGACATGTAAAGCACACAGGACAGAATATGACATAGAGCCTTATATAAATATTAATTTAAATTATTTAAACCAAAATCTAATGCCATTCCCCTGTTCAAAATTCTTCAGTGACATCCTGGACTTATAATAAAATCTGCATTCCTTACCTACTTTTTTGTTTGAGAAAGGCTCTCACTATGCAGCTCAGCTGACCTTGAACTAGCAGTGATCCCCCTTCCTCAGCCTCCCAAGTGCTGAGATTATAGGTGTGCAAGACCATGCCTGGCTGTTACCTACTAAATGGCCTGAACTATCTCTCCTGCTTCACCCTCTGTTCAAACCATACACTCAGCTGTTGCCTGCTCAGTTCCTTTCCCTCTGCCTGAGTCACTACCCCTATGGGCTGCATCCAAAGGAGCATTTCCTCAAAGAGGCTATCCCCAGCCACATGTGTTCCTTATCCCTCCCCCTCCCCATGTCTCATCTCCACTTACCCTACTTCTCTCCCTCATCTCTTGTTGACTTCCTTCAACATATCTAATGCAATTTGCAATTATTTTATAAACCTCTTTACTTTTAGTCTGCCATCTAAACATAAACTCCATGAACAAAGGATATTCACCTAACTTATTCACCACTCTAGCCCTTGTGCCAAGCACAAGGCCTGGCATTTAGTAGGAACCATATTATTTAAATAAGTGGTTATAAAGACTATGCTCTAGGGGCCGGGGATTTAGCTCAGCAGTTCGGTGGCCTGCCTTGCAAGAGCAAGGACCCAAGTTCAATCCCTGGTACCAAAAAAAAAAAAAAAAA
>NW_022900929.1:2399385-2404535 GCF_012274545.1 Fukomys damarensis
AAAAAAAAAAAAAAAAAAAAGAAAGAAAAAAAAAAGACTTTGCTCTAAAAGCATATCTAAAGGGAGCTGTCCTGGCAGGTGTGGTGGTGCATGTCTGTAATCCCAGCTCTTAAGAGGCCAAGGCAGGAGGACTGCCACAAGTTGCTTGGGCTACATAGTGAGTTCAAGGCCAGTTTGAACTACATAGAAAGAAGGGCCAGGGATTTGGCCCAGTGGTTCCACCGCCTGCTTCACAAGTGCAAGGGCCCAAACTCAATCCCAGGTACCCCCCAAAAAAGTCATCTGAACTACATAGCAAGACCTTGTCTCAAAAATTTAAAAAGAAGCTATTGTCATTTTTAAACATTCAAAACTACAGTAATAAACATAACAAAACATTATACTGTACCCTATAAATATGTGCAATTAGTATTACTGTCAATTAAAAATAAAAGTTCAGGGTTGGGGATGTAGCTAGTAGTAGAGTGCTTGCTCAAGTCCTAGTACCACATACAAGCACCATAATTTTTACAAAGTACAGTGGTTACGTTTCCTATGAAGAGACTGAAAATATAGATAACATTTTATTGCTGTAATATATATCATGTTAACAAAGAGAAATTCCCTCAAAAGAGTATTTTCTTAATAGCATACCATTTTTCCAAAAACCTTTGTTTTCTAAGTTTGGAAACAGTTCAGATAAATTTAAACTTTTTAAATTTCAAAAAGTAAAAAAGCATATAACAAAGTTTCCTCCCTACTTATATTCTCTGTCAATCTCCCCAAACAGGTAAGCATTGTTATTTGTTCCTTGTTTAGTACAAACATTTCCTTAAAACACACACAACACACACAGAAATAGTATACAATGAACATTGTCCTACATTTGCTTTGTGACTTCACAAGATATTCTGGAGCTCTTTCTGTATCAATTCATAGTTTCCCCATCCCTTTCTACAACTTCACAACTTCATTCACCATCTGGGTATATGATTTATTTCACAGGTCTCCTGCTAATACACACTAAAGCAGTGAATAATGCTGTCTGTGCCTGTGCATCTCACAAACATACAAATGTGTCTGCAGATTAAATTACTAGAAATGTTACTGCTGGTTCAAAAGATTTATATACTTGAACTTCAAAAGCTTATGTCCAACGTAGTCAGAGAAAAAGCCGTCCCTTTAAGGGTCTGAAATAAAGGGATTTTAAAAAAAGGAATTCCTGGAAGTGAGAAGAGTAGGGGAAAGGAAAGGGAAAGGAAAAACTGTGAAAAAGAAAAAATGGAAACAAAGTCTTTGTAAACAGGGAAAGGTGGAAGGGTTGAAGGGAGGGCAGGGGAATGGGGAAAAAATAAGAACCAAGATATATCATGTAAAGATACAAATCCTCAACAATGAATGTCATCATATTGTACACCTAAAATGTACCAAATAAACTTAATGAAAAAAAAAGAATTGCTTAAAAAGTGATTGAAAACTGCAAGATCAAACAGGAAATGATAAGAACCCATAGATTACCATAAGCAAAAAGTAACTCCCACCTCTTGCTTGGAGGGTCAATGGAGAAGGTATTCATAAAGCTCAGGGACTAAGGTCAAGAAGCAAGAGCTGGAGCCAAAAAGGCACCTGCAGAGACAAATGGCTATGACAAAATGAGGGAAAGAGAAATTATTTGGTTTCTCACTTCCTCCTGCCATTCTGTCTCCCACAGGCTCCCAAGATCCAAAGGCAACCCCTAAGGCAGCTAGGCTGATCAACGGCCTGGGAAATGCTGCCTGCAGGGGTGAATCCCTCTACAATGGAAGGGCAAGAAATGGATCTAAACCAACAGGACACAAAGTATATTAAGTCTTCTTGAAAACTGTGACTAACACTCCTACCAGCAAATGCTGAGGTAGCTTTGCCAACATTCCGTTTTCAAACTTGGGGTTATCACTTGTTTGACATGTGAAAGGTTCCCAATCTAGTCTTAATTTATATTCATTTTATTAGTGAGGCTGTATGTCATTTCACTTGAACACAGACTTAACCCTCATCTTTACTGATGGGAGTGAAGAGGGCAGGAGGGGGAAGCCAATTAAAATTAATTCACCTTGGGGCAGAGATTTAGCTCAGTGGTGCCACTGCCTGCCTCACACTGCCTCACAAGTGCAAGGTCCCCAGTACCAGAAAAAAAAAAAAAAAAGTTAATTCACTTTCTCTGCCATCAATCAAACAGACAGATGGTGGCAATGAGCCAAACTAGTCAGTCACCTTCCAAGTACAGACATATCCCTTGAACTGTTCTAGAAACACTGAAAAGCAACAAAGCACCAAATTAAAAATACCTTAACTACACTCTGCACACATTATAAGGAACAATGTGTTCTTGTAATCTTGTACCCCCACTTGCTCCTCCTTGTAACTGCTTTCCAGCCATTCATGCACCATTCTCTCCTTATCTTACACTGAAAGAACAAATTACACCCTGAACAAGAAATAAAAACAGCAAGAAATCAGCTTTTAAGTCTTCCACCTGACCAAAACAATAAAAAGATCTTTTAAATTATTTTCACCCTCTGCCAAAGCTATTGTTTGAATAGATTACAGTATTTACCCCACCATCTAAACAAGCTGAAACTCCCTCAAATATCTGCCCTATACATATGCAACTTCTGTCCTGTACTCTAAAAGTATACCAAAAAAAAACATGCTTCAATTGGTTGGCAATTGAAATTGTTTGCTCTCAAAGGACTAAACTTTATTTTAACAAAACATGAATTTGAAACAAGGCATTCTTTAAAAATCTAAATGTTATTATCTTTAAAGAAGTATGTTGATCCAGGCACATATGCCTGTAATCCCAGCACTCTGGAAGCAGAGGCAGGAGAATTACAGCAAGTTGGAGGCCAGTCTGGGATACATAGTGAATTCAAGATCAACCAAAACTGTATAGCAAGACTCTACCTTTACAAAAAAGAGGTATAATTTCAAACCTCTAACAATAAGAGTTAAATATAAGCACATCAAGTTTATACAACAATCACGATAATGACTCATAACTCAAAACTGATTTTCATTTGATTCAAAATTACTTATTTCAAGATTGCCAAATATTTGTAAGTATATTCCACAATTCAAGGAAGAAAGATTTAGATAAATCAATAAAGATTAAAAGTTGTTTTGCAGCACCTAGCATGCTGCCTTGCAATTTAGTAAGCTATCAATAAATATCTGTTAATTGTTGAATGTTCCAGAGAGGATAAATATTACATCTAAAACATCTGCATGCCTTTTATAAGGTTGAGTTTTTCAAATTTGAAAGGATTGGACATTTATTCCATAAACATGGAAAATATAAAAACTAAGAAAATAAAACAACCATAATGTCACCAGTTTTTACACTGTTCAGGTTGGAATGTATAAAACTTTTTTTTTTTGGTAACAAATAGAACTCAAGGCCTCGTGAAAACTACTTATTTTTAATAGTTGGGAAAGCATTCAGTCAATAAATTAACCAAATTTACCTCACCATGCTACCACTGAGCACTGGTGTTACCAATTTTTTTACAATTACAGTGTAATGCACATCTCCATGGATCAAACTTTTTTTCACTTCAAAGTTATTTCCCTGTGATATACAATATTTCCAGGAGAGATATTAATAGCCAAAAAAGAGTTTTAAGGCTTTTGATACATAATTTCACCCTCTGTTATGGTTCTCAAGATCTATAAGCTGCTGAAGCACACTAGCTTCCTTTTACCTTCAAGTCCTCCACACTTCTTTAGTCAGAGTGAGAAACACCTCCCAAACAAAATCACCAAATCAGCTAGTTTCCTTGATTTTCATGTCAAACGTTTAAATACTACAGCTGTTTGCCTTTATTTTCTAACAAGGGGAAAACTACCACGCCAAATTGCAATAGGCAAAATGCAGGACATCCAGAGGAAATCCAGCAGTTAGGATCGGGTGTCTCCAGACAGACAGCATGGCTGTAGGAGGGTTTGCAACTGGGCTCCTTTTTGTCACAACACTTTTTCATAAACAACACGCCCACTCAGTGCCACAGAACTACCCTGGCTTTAACGATGAAAATTGAACTCGCCAAATGCCATGACTCCTGACAACTCCCCACCAGCCCCACGGCATCACTTTTTTAAGCAAAAACATCCCCCTCGGAACAGCACTCGAATTCTTGAAGGCACCTTGATTAACCACTTCATCCTGAAGCCTTCAATACTGCTGATTCTTACAGGCAGCTGCTCCAGCAGCCTGTAATTAAGATTTTTCTAAACACTCCCTTATTACATGAGGTTGTGACGATTCCATCTGTTAGCAAAAAGGAGATCATTAGAGACACTATAGGAAGCCTCAACTTGGGGTGTTCCCGTTAAAAAAAAAAATGGGTTTAACCCTTTGTTTTCCAAATGATGACCCATTCCATAGAGAGGTACATTATCCTATTGAAAACCTATTTCACGGCATGACACAACAGTAATTTGTATTCCATTAAATAATTTACAACAAACACGACTCTTCCAGCAAGAGGGAACGGATCCTCAGAAGCACACATCCTGAGCCACGCCGGGCATGGGCATGACCCACTTCGGAAAGGTTTCCTCCACACTTGATCTCAGCTCCTATCTCTGCTGTTGGCTGTGACTTCTAGACTCCCACCCTCCGCAACAGTGACTCGGGTTTTTTTGCTTTTGGGAGGGCAGGAGATGTTTTCTTACTGTGTAACCTTTGCTA
The DNA here is from genome assembly GCF_012274545.1 of Fukomys damarensis. Lineage (NCBI taxonomy): Eukaryota > Metazoa > Chordata > Mammalia > Rodentia > Bathyergidae > Fukomys > Fukomys damarensis. The sequence goes on from NW_022900929.1 coordinate 2,404,097, forward strand.
TTCCATAAAACCAGCGCCCAGATCTGGACTCCTTCAGCTAACCCCATTCCTCGTTTAAGCAATTTCCAGCGACCACTTCTGACCTAGAGCCAGGAAAAGGGTCTGATTTCCAGTCAACGTCCCCTCTCCTTTCCTCACTCCGACGCCGGAGGATCTCCAATTCAAAACTTTGCCCTCCCCATTTCCCACGGGCGCGCCCGCTCCTGCCACCTGAGAACAGAAGCTAAAAAGGGGTCGTCCACACGACTGGGCTCTGGAGGGCGTGGACGCTCTCCGCAACAGGATGCAGGAAAGGTCGTCCACTAAGGTCCCCCGCCCCAGAAGGGCGACCTCCTCACTCGAGCCTCCACGGCGACCCCGGCCCGCGGCGACTCCGCTGTCCGTCGCGCAGGGCGGCGACTCCCTCGCCCCAGCTCCAGGGTCCCCGCCTCAGCCCCGA
>NW_022900929.1:2405127-2420681 GCF_012274545.1 Fukomys damarensis
GACCTAGGCCCCGCCTCGTCCTGGGCGCTGTGGGCGGGGCCCGAGCCCGCAAGGCGCCGCCCTCGGGAACAGACTGAGCCGGGCGGTGTCCGCGATCTCGGGATTTCTAGGGACGCAGCCCTCCAACGCGTGCACCTCTAGACCACTCTAGCCTCTGCCTCCCAGCAACCTGGAGAGCACGTGGGGTCTGGGACAACAGGATCCCCCACTCTACGATGTCAACCCCTAATTCTTTAGGTGTCTGGGGTCTAGTTCGCCTGTGCACTCGGGGAACAAGATCTAGAAATGAGAGCACCAAATCAGGCATTCTCCCTCCAGCCCCAGGACGTGTCAGAAAAATTGCAGCCTTTCAGCTTTAACGTATAATGGAGCCTCTCCTTTCCTCGCGATGGGCGCATTTTAAAATTAACAAAGTGTAAGGCTTGTAATGAATGTTGTCATGAGGCTGGGACCGAATCTCAATCCGGCACACTTGGGGCCCAGCCCTTAGCGCACATTAGAGGGCCTTGGCCAGCCCGGCTTCAGATGCCCTTGGAGTGAGCGCCAGTCTCCCTTGAATGGTTGCCAGCTGCCCTGGATTTATGATGCAGAAGAAGTTCTCAATTCAATTTCCCGTGGGCACAGCCAGGAGCTGGCGAAAGGCCTCAGTTCGCCCCTGTCCCACATCTGTGAACCGTCTCTCTCCTCCTGCCTCCTTTCCAGTAATTCCTCCAGCAACGTTGAATGTGGGTCCTCCCACCCCTTTCTCCTCAAACCAAATTGCATTAAAGAGAAGCAAACATTGTAACAGAGGAGAGTTCTTCTCTAATAGAATTTTCCAGCCATTGTTTTATATTTAAATTGTCCATTGAATCAAAGGCTTCTTCCACCATCATCTATCAAAGCAGACAGTTTTCACCTTTTTGTAAAAGGTTGTGGAATAGTTCCAAAGAGTTCAATTTCCCCATAACGTGAAGAATTAAACCCCCAGCATTCTGATGATTCCGAAAACACGAGGACACTTTTGGGTGTAGATAAGATATTTGGCAGCCTGTATGATAAAAATGTAACACAAAAGAGGCCTGGGAGTCAGCAGATGTAGGTTGAGGTCCCAACACACAGATGTGGCTTTCTAATCTTGTTCCTGTCAGCTTTGTTATCTGAGGATAATAGTATCATTGCTGGGAAAAGAAGACAGTATACTTTGAACTTGATAATGTGCCGTGTAAAGCTTTGAACTGAAAAATATCAATTATAAATGTTTTTTAATGTCAATCCCTAATTCTTTAGATTTCTTAAACTGATCTGGAAGTGCTTCTCTCAGAGTATGAATCTGAAAATTGTTTTTTTGATCAAGTCTCATCGAATTTGCATGAGAATAAAGCACAATCCTGTGGTTTGTGAAAATATTGCCCCCATTTTGACAAAGCCTGCAAAAATGTTGGGAGGATAAAGGATTAGGGTGTGTGTCAATTCTGTGCTTTATTGGGGAAACTGGAAGCTTTTAAAACTGTCACTTTTTTATTTTTTGTTTTTTAAAACAGGAGGATCTCATTATGGAGTCTGGTCTGGCCTTGAAGTCACTATGTAGCCCAGGCTGACCTTGAACTTCTGGTAATCCTCCTGTCTCAGCCTTCCAGGTGCCTGATGTACAGGTGTTACATTAATGTTTCCACATTTATCCACTAAAATAGGCACTCAGTTATGTCTAACTTTTGGGTTGTTTGCTTGAATGTTGAAAGTTTTATCATTTAATTTGTAAGGAAAACAATTCATGCTGCAGACATAGATCCAAGCTAATATTATTAAACCAGTTACTGCATTGTTTCAATCAGTTTTAAAGATTTAGGGGCCGGGGATTTAGCTCAGCAGTTCGGTGGCCTGCCTTGCAAACGCAAGTACCCTAGTTCTATCCCTGGTACCAAAATAAATAAATAAATAAATAATAATAATGATAGAGTAAAGATTTAGGTACCTCCTGTATTCTAGTCTCTGTTCCAGCCCCTATCTTCATGGGACAAATGGCTTAGAAGCAATACATCCATTAAGCAAACAATTACACAAATAACTATTTAGCTGTAATTTTCCTGTCCTACTCTCTTTATAGATATTCTCCTTCAGTGTCAGGTGGTGTAGTGGTGCTTTCCTATAATCCCCAGCACTCAAGAGGCTGAGGCAGAGGGATCACCATGAGCTTCCGGCCAGCCTGAGATACAAGGTGAGTTCAAAGCCAGTCTGAACTATGTAGTAAGACCCTGTCTCCAAAACAATTTTTTTTAGCCCACCTTCATATTAGGGGCTATAATTTGTTTTTATTTTATGTCAACTATCCGCTGTTGGCTGTGGCCTTTTTGTTGTTGTTATGGGGAGTTAAACTCAGGGCCTCGTGCTTGCCCGGCAGGTGCTGTGTCCCTAAGCTCATCCTCAGCCCCCATTTTTTTTCCCCATACTGGGGATTGAACTTGGGACCTTGTGCTTGCAAGGCAGGAGGCCCATTTTTTAAAAAAAGGGAAAAAACAGTATTTGCTAGGTGAGCGGGGCCAAGGCAAATGGAAAACATTCTGAAAACATGTTGAAACACATTTATCAGCCTTCTGACCACAGCAGAAATAGTTTAAGAAATCACGAATGTGCACATTCTGGAAAGGTCAGGACTTCTTTGTACATTCATCTCCACCCTGCAAGTGGAAGTCTGTAAAGTCAGACAAGTGTCCTCTCCCAGTGCTAAGGTTCACAAGCCCCTAAACCCTGCCAGGGCTGATTTCTTTTCTGCCTTGCCAGAAAGAGGCTTTGCAGGCTGCCCAAGCTGTGGCTGCTTCCAGACCCTGCACAGAGCAGTTCCCCTCTCTTCTGATAAGGGTCAAGAAATGCAGATGCAGTGGTGGCTATCAGCAGATGGGGAGCTCGACTAATCTGTTACATCTGTTTGGGAGGGGCCAGGTTCAGTCGGGGGAAGGCATACAAGGCAGGCAAGCTCACTGTAGGCTTACAGTCATGAAAGGAATGTTTTCCAGAACCTAATTTCATCCAGGAATGGAGATGATCTTGAACAGATTATCATGCTCCGCTCTGCCCAAGCAAACAACGGGGGTCCACATGTCAAATCACATCCTCATTAAATTTTTAGAAGTCTGCACATCACCTCCTTCACAAATGCTCTGTCTCCCATTCCAATCGTTCAGTGCTGTCCACCTCGGTCTTGTTTCCCTGCTGGAATCCACACAATTGACATCAGTTCCCTGGCCTCACGTTACCAAGGGCAGCTTAATTCCTTTTAGATTGATTTGTAACTTGAATTTTTGCAAGAACAAAGGTGGTCAAATTTCTTTTTTATAGTAAACTTGGAAAAAAGAATAACGTGGCTCCTACTTTCAAGCTATTTGTCCTTGGAAGAAAAGCAATATTCCCATTCAAAGCAGCATCAATATTAAGAATTATTGTATGCATACATGGTATACAGTAATTGTACGTTGTCTTCTACAGTAATAAAAAGCTGTGTTGTTTTATCTAGCTCTTCCTTTTTATAGTTTGTCCCTCACCTACTAAAAATTTTCAAAAATTAAGTTGGTCAGAAAAAGAAAAGTTGGTCACATTCTGCAACGTACAATTTAAAATCGTCAAGAGAATCTATCCTGAGGTGAAAAGCACACTATGGGGCCAGGGATTTAGCTCAGTGGTTCCACCGCCTGCCTGGCAAGCTCAAGGACCTAAGTTCAATTCCCGGTACCAAAAAAATAAAAATAAAAATAAGCATACTATGGTCAGGCAATTAGAGGTAGCCCAGGAAACTTAGCAAGACCGTGTCTCTAAATAAAAAAAATTTTTAAGGGCCAGGCATATTGGTGCATGCCTGTAATTTCAGCACTTGGGAGGCTAAGGCAGAAGGATCACTATGAGTCCGAGACCAGCCTGGGCTATATAGTGAGTTCCAGGTCAGTCTCAACTACATAGTGAGACCCTGTTTCAAACAACCCCCCCAAAACTGGGCTATATAGTGAGTTCCAGGTCAGTCTCAACTACATAGTGAGACCCTGTTTCAAACCCCCCCCACAAAAAAAAATTTTTTTAAAGGTCCAGTGAAAGCAGGGGGAGGGGGGGAAGACTAAAATAACAAACATAATGACATAGAGCATACTCCTGTGATCATAGTATTCTGTATAGCAAGTGTGCTCCTAGCCAAAACACTGGTCATGGAGCACTGTGACTCAGAAGGCCTAACTATGCCCAACCAAGTGTCATTCTGCAGTGTGACTTGTAACATAGCAGAAGCCAGCCATGCTTTCTGGCTGGCCATTCATTGACACTGTGAAACAGCCGTATAACACCTATTGTCTCTGGGCCCCAGCCAGGATGCATGATCACAAGGTACTACCACTAGCATCTTGATAACACAAGCTGTAAAATCAGAAAGTTCAGCTACTTGTCCTTCTTGGCTCTGTGACCTCTGGCAACTTGCTTCACTTCTCTATACCTGGTTTCTGTAAAATTCCTGAGAAATGGGACTAATAACAAACTCAGGTAGAATGACATGCTATGGTATCTGTATCTTTTTTTTTTTTTTTACATGCTATGGTATACAAACAGTGCATAGCATACACTAAGCACTCAGTGAATGCTTGTTATTTTTACACACGGATGGAGAAAGTTGCCCCACCTGGTCATGCACAAGTCAGATCATCTGGCAGCCAAGCGGGGAGACAAGCTGAATTTTAGGGAATATACCTCATGTTCACTGCCACATTCCAGGAGCTGTCTCCCCAGCCCCATTCCCAGCCTGCCCTCTGGAATCCACCCCGACTTTACTCTGTGCCCTCAGTTTATGGAGTGTCTTCACTTTATACTCACCAGAGCAGGAAAGAACTGGATTCTTAGGGCAATGGCTACATTTGTGCATTTTCATAAGGGAATCTGGGGAGGAGACCCTGTGACCACCACCCCGCCCCCAGAATTAATCATTCTACATCCTGCTTCTGAGCACACAGGGGCCCTAGGGACTCAACAGGGGCCAGCAGTTTGTGACTTAATTTCTTCCTCAGTACTGAGGATTGAAAGCTGGTGCCTTTATACTGAGCTACAGCCCCATCCCTTTTTAAAATTTTGAGACAGGTTCTCTCACTAAGTCCCTGTGTTGCCCAGGCTAGGCTTGAACTTGTAGTCCCCCTGCCTCAGCCTGCCAGGGCACTGGAATTACGGATTATGCCACTTCCCAGACCCCCAATAATTTTTGATTTTTAAACAAATATATTTTTAGCATTTAATAAAAGTGATTGAAGTTTACCGGTGAGTTTCAAATATCTAAGCAAACTATTGAGGGTCCCTACTTCATTAGGATAAAAATATGGAATGATTGCATTTTTTCAGATCAGCTATCCAATGAAAAAATGTTGAATCTTTTTCTGTGTGTGTTTTTGTTGTTGTTAAATCTCTTTTTATTCTCCTTTAACAACATAATACAAGCAGATTCCAAAACTTCCTGATCACCTGCACTGTTAAAAAATAATGTTGTTTAGGATTGGAGGTGTAGCTCAGTGGTAGAGCACCCATGTTGAGCACAAATGAGGCCCTGGGTTCAATTTCCAACACTAAAGAAAGAAAAGTAATAATAATATCATTTATACAGACTCCTAATCCCAGAAAGATGAAGTGGAAGTAGTCTTCCTTATTCTTCTCACTAAGAGCAATTGAACATATATGAATGTTGTATATGAAACAAATACAGGAAGATTGAAGCCTAACATGGTGGCACATACCTGTGATCCCTCCACTCTGGGAGACTGAGGCAGAAGGGTGGAAAACTCCGGCCAGGCCTAGACAATGCTGTCTCAAAAAAAAAAAAAAAAATGTTAAAGGGGTTGGAGTGGTATAGCTCAGTGAAAAGTCCCTGAGTCCAATCACCAGTACAACAATAAAATAAGATTAAAATTCAAACAAATTAAAAAAAGTTTAGGATATAGCTCAGTGCAAAGGTCTTCGGTTCAATCACTAGTACTGAAAAAAAAAAAAAAAAGAAATAAAAAGAAGAAGATTGAAAGGTGGAGAGAAGGCAGATGGGCTAGGGACCTCAGGACCTGTGGAGCAATCCATGGTAAATTCCCTGGTTTTCTTTCTCTGTGTCCTTTATCTTAGACTTGATGCTGGAGAAGCCAGAAATTCAGAAACCCAGAAACACCAATTGAAGTGGAAATTTTAAAAAAAAGTCCCAACAGAAAAGACTACTGTGTCCACCAAAGGATCAGGAAAGGCGTAGCCTAGCAGGACAATAATGCTCTCCCAGCGCCACCCCACCCCCACCAACATCAGCCAAAGCCTGAGCCTGGAGTCCTGACCTCCACCCTCCTTGGACTGGTGTTGTTGGAGAAGGATGCCAAGTGAGGAGCAAGGACTTCATTCTAGCCAGGCAGTACTGAGGCCCCTCTCCCTTCCCACTGGTCTGATGTCAAAGAGGGAGCTCGTAGAAAGTCAGAGCTCTGACCCTCACATTTTAACACTTCACCCCTGTGCCTTGGTATCAGCGGAGGCCAAGTGTGGAGCAGTCAGAAAGCACCGCTGCTCCTCCCCGCTGCTATGGTATCAGTGGAGGCCTGAACTTCAGTGGTAATTAGGAGATGACCCCCCCCCCGTATTTGCTGCGGGTAACAGAATGTTTAGGTCAAACTCAATCTCACCCAGGCTTGGTGGTGTATGGTATGCCTCACGTAATCCCAGCACTCTGAGAGGCTGAGGCAAAAGGATCACAAATTTTAGTCCAGCCCAAACAATTTAGTAAAACCCTGTCTCAAAATTTTAAAAAAGACCTGGGGATGTAGCTCAGTGTGAAGGTCTTGGGTTGAATCCCCAGTGAGAGGGAAGTCTCATAACAATACCAAAAATTCTAGGATACATTGAAAATTACTCACCACACAAAGAACCAAGAAGATCCCAAACTAAATGAGAAAAGACAATCAACAAAGCCAATACCTTGATGACATAGATGTTAGAGTTACCTAAATAAGATTTTATAGCAGCCATTAGAAAAACATTCAATAAGCAATTATGAATATGCTTGAAAAAATAGAAAATCTCAGAAAAGACATATCTCAATAAAGGAATAGAAGATATAAAGAAGAACCAAATGGAAATTTTAGAACTGAAGGAAAAAAACTTAAAAAGAAATGTAATGGCTAGGCTCATAGCAGAAAGGGACAGGAGAAATAATCGAACTTGAAAGAGCAGCAGAAATCGTTGCCCTAACTACAAAGAGAAAACAGCCTACAAAAAAATGAGCAGAGCTTCAGGGATATGTGGGAATATAACAAAAACTGGAAACATATTTGAAGAAATAATAGCTGGGAAAAAAAAATTTTCTTATTTTGTCAGTGCTAGGGACCAAATTCAGGGTTTACTGCAAGCTAGGAAAGTAATTCTCTTTGAGCTATACCCTTATGCCCAAAATTCCTAAATTTGACCCACCAGAACTCGTAAACCTACAAAAGTCAACAAGCTATGCAAACCCCAAAGAAAGGACAAGTCCAAAGAAGTCCATGGGAAGATGCATCACAGGAAAACTCTTAAGAATAGAGAGAAGGAACAAAAATGTTAAATCAGAGTGAAAAGCAATGTTATATATTTTGCCACAATAAAAATTAATTACTTCATTTTTAAAACTTGGTTCTTTTTAAAGATGAGTATAACTGACAAACTTCTAGCAAGATGGACAAAAGTAAAAACAGAGAGAAAAGATACAAGCTACCAATATAGGAAATAAATGCATCTCTGCAGAAATCAAAAGAATAATAAGGAGGCCTGGGGATATAGCTCAGTATGCAGAAGTCTCTGAGTTCCACTCTAGGATGAAAAAGGAAGAAGGGGGGAACAACTCTATATTCATACATTAAATTTGACAGTTTAAATAAAATTGATTAGTGCCACAAAAAGTAAAATTATCACTACTTACTCAAAATGAAATAGAGCAGTTGAAACACCTACGATAAAGGAAATAGAATTCATAATCTTAAAATGCTCAGAGAAGAAATCTCTGCACTCAGAGTGTCACTAAAGGAGTCTACCAAGTATTTAAAGAATCAACTTATTCCACATGATGTCTTCCAGAAGAGACAAGAGAAAGACACACTACTCTGTATATTTCATACAAATAGTACCACCCTGATACCAAAACAGACAACAGTACCAAAAAGGAAAATGACAAACAATACCCCTCATGAATATAGACAGAAAACTCAAGCAAAATATGAATAAATAGAATTGATCCGTATATAAAAGGAATTTTATAACAGAACAAGTGGAGTTTATTCCAGGGATGCAAGATTTGTTCAGTATTCACAAATGAATCCATGTAACCTATCATTATAGGTTACAGGCAAAGCCAGGTTAATAATAGGAGAAGAAAAAAAGTATATGATCAAATCAATTAAAGCAAAAAAAGCATTTGACAAAATTCAACAACCATTAGTTATTAAAAATTCAAAGGCAGCTAGGTATGGTGGTGCACACCTGTAATCCCAGCACTCTAGGAGGCTGAGGCAGGAGGACTGCTATGGGTTTGAGGCCAGCCTGAGCTATATAACAAGACCCTGCATCAAACAAAACAAAAAAACCAACAACTCAAACTCAAAAGCACTAAGAATACAAGGACACTTTTTCAACTAATAAAAAAAAAATATAAAAAAAACTACAACTAATATATATCACAGTGAAAAACACATTATTTCCCCCAACACTGAGAATAAAGCCAGGATTTCATCTTCACCATTGCTATTTAGCAGTGCACAATAAAGCAAGGAAAGAAAGAAAAGGCATAAAGATAAAAAAGAAAAACTAAGTATCCTGATTTACAGGAGAAATACCTATATATGTAGAAAACCACAAGGGATCTACCAGAAAAGTTTTCAAAACTTTTTTTTAGTACGGGGGATCAAACTCAGGACCTTGTGCTTGCTGGGCAGGCACAGCATCACTAAACTATATCCCCAGTCCTACTTCCTGAATCTTAAGAGTTCGGCAACATCACAGGATATATGATCAATATAAAATATCTATTGCATTTCTATAGACCATATTAGTAATGAATATATGGAAATTGAAATGCAAAATACAGGGCCATGCATAATCCCTTTTAAATTACTTGAGCTGGGCATGGTGGCACATACTTGTAATCCCAGCATTCGGGAGGCTGAGGCAAGAGGATTGTCATGAGTTTGAGGTCAGTCTAGGCTACATAGCAAGACCTATTTAAGACAAGGAAGACTTGGGCAGGGATTTAGCTCAGTGGTTCCACTGCCTGCCTCGCAAGCACAAGGTACTGAATTTGATCCCTGGTACAAAATAAAAACAAAAACAAAAACCTTAAAACTTTTTATTTTGAGACAAGGTCTTATTAATTGCTAAATTGCCCAAGCTGGGCTTGAATTTTTAATCCTCCTGCCTCATCCTCCCACACTTCTGGGATTACAGGCCTATGCATCACTACACCCAGCTTGGCCAATTGATTTTGCACAAAGATATAAAAGCAACTCTATGGAAGAAAGATAGCCTTCTCAGCCACTGGTGACAGAGCCAATGGATGTTTATAGGTAAACATTAAAAAAAGGAAATCTAGGGGGCCAGGGATTTAGCTCAGCGGTTCGGTGGCCTGCCTTGCAAGCTCAAGGACCCAAGTTCAATCCCCGGTACCAAAAAAAAAAAGGAAATCTAAACCAAACAAAAATTAACTTATATAAATATTAACTCCAAGTGAATAATAGATTTAAATGTCAAGTGTAAAACCATTTTAGAAGATAAAATAGGACAAAATCTTTAGGACCTAGGGCTTAGTGAAAAATTCTTAAACATGAAATCAAAGTATGATTAATAAAAGGCAAAAAATTGATAAGTGGAACTTTATCAAAATTTAAAACTTTTACTCTGTGAAAGATCCTATTAAAAGGATGAAAAGATAAGGTATAGACAGGAAGGAAATATTGGAAAATTGCAAATCTGACAAGCTTTCATTTCAGAATTTATAAAGAAGTTTTAAAAACATAGCAGAAAGAAAAAAGAAAGAGGGAAAGAGAGGGTTGAGAACATAGCTCAGTTGTACAGGTTTGACCCCTGGTACCTCATTAAGAGAAGGAGGAGGAGGGAAAGAAAGAGAAGAGGAAGAGAAGGAGGATGGGGGAGGGAAAGGGAGGGGAAGAAGCAATCCAGTTAGCAAATGAGTAAAACACAAAATATTTCCCTGAAAAGAATATACCAATGGAAACGAAGCCATAAAAGGATGTTCAACAGGGCCGAGGATTTAGTTCAGTGGTGCTGCTACCTGCCTCATAAGCACAAGGTCCTGAGTTCGATCTCCAGTAACCCCCGCCCCCCAAAAATGTTCAACATCATTAACTACTAGGGAAACGTAGCTGAAGACCATGAGAGGGCTGGGGATTTAGCTCAGTGGTTCCACTACCTGCCTTGCAAGCACAAGGTCCTGAGTTTGATCCCGGTACCAAAACAAACAAAAACAAATGACCATGAGACATTATCACACACTTATTTGAACAGCTATAATAAAGTTAGTGCCAATACCAAACACCAGTAAGAAAACTGAATCCTTCGTGCAGTGCTAGTGGGAATGTAAAAGGGCACACATATTCTGGATAGTAATTCCGCAGTTTCCTTTTAAAACAAGACACACACACACACACACACACACACACACACACGTGGCCAGTTTTATATATATAGTAGTGCATGCCTGTAATCCCTGCTTTCTGGGAAGTTGAGGTAGAGGAATCACAAATTATACCCCAGCCTTTGCAATAGGGCTGTTGAGGTAGCTTAGTTTACTGGATCTGGGGTCAATCCCCAGTACTGCAGAAAGAAAGAAAGAAAGAGAGAAAGAGAGAGAGAGAGAGAGAGAGAAATCTAAATATATACTTACCGTGAAATTTAGTTACCACAACTTTTGAGCATTTATTACAGAGTAATGGAAACATACCCATGCACACCTACGCCCGTAGCAGTTTGTGACAACCAAAGGTGGAGGAAAAATAAAGTGTTCTACTGTAGGGAAATCGTTAAAACTAGTACATCCATACCGCACAACTCTGCTCACCAGTAAGAACATGAACCAATTACTGATGCATCCAACCACTTGCATAGACAGCAAGGGTATTATTGTGAGTGTGAAAATGCCAGCATCAAAAGGTCACCTGCTCTACGATTCCACTTACATAATTCTAAAGGTGCCAAGATAAAAAGAAGGAAGGCAGAAGCCAGGTATGATGGCACATGCCTGTCATCCTAGCACTCTAGGAGGCTGAGACAGGAAGATCATAGCATGGATGATTTAGTAACTTAGCAAGACCTCATCTCAAAATAAAAAATAAAACAGGTCTGGGGATATAGCTCAGTGCAAAGGCCCCTTGGTTCAATCCCCACTACCACAAACAAACAAGCAAATCTTAAAGAAGAAAAGCAGATAGATGGTGGCCAGGCGTTGGTATGTTTTGAAGGGAGGACAATGTATGTGACTAGAAAAGATTAGAGAGAGAACTTGTTGGTGGAGGGACAGTTCTGTATCTTGACTATGGTGATGGCTGCGTGAATCTCTATGTGTGACATGACCTGGGACTGCACACACACCACATGCCAGGGTTGACATTCTGGCTTTGACACTCTACTGTAGTTATAAAGGATGTCATAGTGGGAATACCAGGTGAAGGGGGGGACAAGGACATCTCAGGGCTCATCTTTTTTATTTTATATTTTAGTAGTAGGGATTGAACCCAAGTCTTTTACACTGTGTCACAAACCTGGCCCATTTTATTTTATTTTATTTTGAAGCAGGGTCTCACTAAATTGCTAACTTTCCTCAGCTGGACTTGAACTTGTGACCTTCCTGCCTCAGCCTCCTAGCGTGCTGGGATAACAGGTATGCACCACCTCTCTCAGTTTCAGGGCTCCTCCTAAGACAGCCTCTGCTTGAAGGTTCCTTATTGAGCTGGCGGAGAACTTCTCAGAACCATACTACAGCAAGGGCCTTCTGTCCCTTGTCCTTTTTGGGATGTAACTCCTGCATTCTGAAGGATTCTCTTTACCCAGCTCCCTCACCCGGGCACCCTCAAGGAGCCCCTGCACTTCTGACTGTTCCTCTCCGGACCTCAAGTGCACAGTGGCTCCCACAGGCAGGGTGGTGTTGACTGGGAAGGGGACACGAGAGAGCTACAGTACTGTTAACCTCAAATGAATAAACATAACCCAGTAGTGCCTTTAAAAAAAGGAGGAGCACAGACCGTGGGTTCAATTACCTGCCCTGCAAACACATACTCTCTCTCTCTCTCTCTCTCTCTCTCTCTCTCTCTCTCTCAGAAGAGGATGGGAACAGTGGTCTAGCTTTAAATCTAAATCTATATTCCAAAATTTTGTGTGAATCAGATTTGTACATTTGGGATTTTGGGATCCTTGCTGTCATTCACAGTTTTTTTGTTTGTTTTTGGTGGGTCTGTGTCTTTGTTTGTGTGTTTTTGTTTGGGATCAAACTCAGAACCTTTTGCTTGTGAGGCAGGTGTAATGCCACTGAGCTACATTCCTGGCCCCATTAGCAGCTTTTGTCTGTGTACTGGGCTGAATAGACCCTTCCCCCATCTCCTCCCAGAAGCACACAATGTGACATATGGAAAGGGTATCCCTGAAGATGTTAAACAATATACTGTGTTAGAGTAGATCCTACATCTAACGATTATTGTCCTTGGAAGAAGAACAGGCATGCTGGGTGCAGTGGCACACACCTGTAATCTCAGCACTCTGGGAGGCTGAAGCAGGAGGACTGCAAACTTGAGCCCAGCCCATACAATTTAGTGCCTCATCAAGACCCTGTTGCAAAATAAATACATTTTTCAAAAAGGGCTGGGGGTGTAGCTCCATGTGAAGGCCCTGAGTTTTATCCCCAGTGCCACAAAAGAAAGAGAAGGAGAAGGAAAAGGAAAAGGAGAAGAGGAAGGGAAGCAGAGGGGAAGGGAAAGAAGAGGAGGCTTCAGAGTATTAGTGCTCCTACCCACATGGATTCCAGACTCCCAGCCGCCCAACTTTGAGAGAGAAGGGAGTTATTCCCATTGTTTTTAAGCCATCCAGTGTGTGGTCATTTGTTATAGCAGCTCCAGGCAACTAATGCCCTTTTAATTCTATCTTTGCAATGGCCTTGGGGGAATGGGAGTCTTGCTTAGGATGCCTGGAGAGAGGAGTATCCCCCATCTAGGAGCAGCCAGTGTGGCTCCCTTACAAAGGGAATGAATTTCAGACTCCATCTGGGAACTGAAGAACTGTCCTCTACAAATAGAAGAAAAGGGACACACCCTCAAGCAGGCAGCATTTTTCTGCATGTAAGGAAGAGTTGGAAAACAAGCAAACAAAAATCACATTCTGGCAGTGCTGGTGGTCGGTCACCTCCATGCAATGCCATAGGCACATTCTCCTAGCGCTGCCTTCCCAAAGTCAGGAGGCTTTGAGTTAGCTGCCTGGGGCTTGGTCACAGCCCTTGCAGCCTCCTGTATGCTGCCAGGTTCAAAGGATACAGAGGACTGATGTCCCCTGTAGAGCCCAGGAAGTGAGGGTCTGAGATCTTTAACTTGCCTGAGACCACACAACCAGACAACAGAGGCACATGCAAGCCCCATCTCCACTGTCCCTGTTCCTTCCAAGACTCTGCCTAGCGTCTGGAACACAAAAACAAAACCATGCCTAGCCAGGCCTGGGGACACACATCTGTCATCCCAGCACTCTCAGAGGCTGAGGCAGGAGGATCAAAACTTCTAGCTCAGCCTAGGCATCTTCACAATTTGCTGAGATTATCTCAAAGTGGGAGGTTGGGTGGGGGTAGGGGTGGGGTGTTGTTTAGCGTGAAGGCATTGGATTCAGTCCCCAGCACCAGCACCAAAAGAGATAAATCCAATCTCCATCCTGCCACCTGGACATAACTAATGTCTTTTCCTGTCTAAGTGTAGGTTACTGAGCCAGGGCCCAGGACTTTATTTGAAGGATTGACTTTTCAAACAGCTCACAGTCTGACTGTCTAAGGGGCACAGGGGCTCCTTATGGGGTGATGCACATCCTTTGATGATGGTTACACAACATGATGAGTGTGTTAAATGCCACTAAATCATTCACTTGCTTTTTTTTTTATTTTTCTGTTTTTTGGTTGTTTTTTTTGCTGTTGTTGTTTTTGTTTTTTTGTTTTGTTTTTTTTTGGTACCGGGGATTGAACTCGGGTCCTTGCACTTGCAAGGCAGGCCACCAAACCACTGAGCTAAATCCCCGGCTCTTTTTCTGTTATTTTCTTTTGAGACAGGATCTCACTAGGTAGTCCAGGCTGGCCTCCATCTCGTGGCGATCCTCCTGCCTCAGCCTCCCAAGTGCTAGGATTACAGGCATGCACCACCATGCCTGGCTGAATCATTAGCTTTCAAATGGCTCATTTTATGGTCTGTAAATTTCACTTCAACAAATCAACAAAGGATGAAAATTGCACAGCAGAGGAATTCCATTGCTGATGATCTCTGATGCTGTCAGAGCCTAAAAGCCCATTTGGCCTCTTCCTGTGACAGGCCATGCTGGAACAGAATTTTGGTCATACTGTGTCCCCTCCCATTTTGGTGTCTTGTGTCTTATATATCCTGTTAACACACAAGCTAAGGTGAGACAGGATTTCCAGGTACATGAAAGGAAGGCTCTCCCAGGTGAGTCAGGAAGGCAGATTCCCGCTGTACCTGCCCTGCAGAGCCCAGTGTTCCAGAAGTACCCGCCCACATCACTGGGCACCTTTCCCTGGGAGGTTTACAAGGCAGTTTCCTAATTACTGGGTGGCCTATGTGTGCTGTGACCCTCTGAGACATGTCAACCATCAGGTTCACAACAAGTGCTACTTGTCCCACAAGGTCCAGGAGGACACCCTGGCCACAAGTAAAGAAGGACTTCTGGTCCTGGTAAGGTGGCACAGCCTGTAATCCCAGCACTCTTGGGGTATAAGACAGGAAGATCACTGTGAATTCCAGGCCAGCATGGGCTACATGGTGAGTTCAAGCCCAACCTGAGCAATTTAGCAACTTAGTAAGACCCTGTAGCCTACAAAGGGCTGGGGATGTAGCTCAATGTGAAGGCCCTGGGTTCAATCCGCAGTCCCACAAAGAAAACCCTAAAAGGTATGTAGAAGCCTTCTTAGAAACAACAGAAAGAAACTGAGAGAAGCCAAACAATCCCACCAGAGGTACCCAAACAAATGCTGGGACGCAAAATGCTCAAAGCAGCACTATTCACAATCACCAAAGGTAAAAGGAGCCCAAAGGTCTATGAACATCTCATGAAGAGATAAAAGGATCACCAACATGTGATACAGTGCTAAGCACTGGTGGGCACAATAGTACACACCTATAATCCCAGTACTCAAGAGGCTGAAGCGGGAAGACCACAAGTTCAAGCCCAGCTAGGCAGTTTAGTAAGAACCTGTCCCAATATAAAATATAAGGGTGGGTGGGGATGGATGTAGCTCAGTGGTGCTGCTCCTGCCTTGCAAACACAAGGTCATGAATACAAAAAAAGTATATATATATATATAT
>NW_022900929.1:2420765-2438300 GCF_012274545.1 Fukomys damarensis
CAAAAAAAAAAAAAATGCTAAATGAAAGAGCCAGAAGACACAAAGATCACATATTGTATGATTCC
Organism: Fukomys damarensis; assembly: GCF_012274545.1. Classification (NCBI taxonomy): domain Eukaryota; kingdom Metazoa; phylum Chordata; class Mammalia; order Rodentia; family Bathyergidae; genus Fukomys; species Fukomys damarensis. The sequence continues at coordinate 2,420,831 of NW_022900929.1, forward strand.
ATTTATAAGAAATATGCAGAATAAGTAAAGCCATAAAGGCAGAAAGCAAATCGGTGGTTGCCTGGGGCTGAGGTGGGGTAGAATGAAGAGTGAGTGCTGAATGGGTGTGGCATCTCCTTCACGGGTGATGGAAATGTGTGGGCACTTGGTAGAGCTGGGTACGTACCAGACTCAGTGGCACAACCTGTGATCCCAGCACTCTCAGAGTCTGAGGCAGGAGAATCACGGCGAATTCCAGGCCAGCATGGGCTACACAGTGAGTTCAATGCCAGCCTGCACTACATAGCAAGACCCTCTTTAAAAAACAAACACAGGGGCCAGGGATTTAACTCGGTGGTTCGGTGGCTGCCTTGCAAGCACAAGGACCCGAGTTCAATCCCCGGGTACCAAAAAAAAAACCGAAATAAAAAACAAACCAACAGACAAGAGTGGGGGTGTACTAAATGCCATTAAATACTTGTGGTTTCTCTTCAGAACGTATAAATCTTTTGCCTTTTACTAAATGCCATTGAATTGTAGACTTTAAAATGATTTTTCAAAATGTATGTATATAATTATGATAAAAATATTTGGTATAAGATTTACCATTTTAACTACTTTTAGGTATATAGTTGCATTTATTTTTTAATGTTATGAAGGCATCATAATAAATACAAGAATAACAAGAGTTATTATACTGCTATACATTGCATCAGTACTTTCACACTAATATGCAACTCTAATCACCAGCCATCTCCAGAGTTTTTTCAACTTCTCACACTAAAATTCTGCACCCATTAAACTAACTCCTTGAAAAAAAAATATTAAATGACCAGGGATTTAGCTTAGTGGTGCCATGCCTGCCTGGCAAGCACAAGGTTCTGAGTTCCATTCCCAGTACCAGAAAAAACAAAACAAACAAATAAAACTAATTCCTCATCCCTCTCCCCAGGTACCTACCTCTCTACTTTTTGTCTCTCTGAATCGCAAGACTTTAGGGACCTCATGTAAGGTAAATTGTACAATATTTGCCCTTTTATGTTTTAGATTTTTACTTTTATGTTGTGTGAATTTCACCTCAGTTCAAACAGTACCACTCATCTCTTCACACTGTTTGAGCCAAGGGCTCCATTGAGTTGAAGTAGCCACAGCCTTTCTGGATCCACCTTCCATCATCCCTGGGTTCACAGCAGTTCAAAATCATTGCGTGCACAGCCAAAGAAACCACTAACATAGTGAAGAGACAACCCACAGAGTGGGGAGAAAATTTTACCAGCTGTTCCCCAGACAAAGGACTACTATCTAGAATATATAAAGAACACAAAAAATCAGACCATTCCAAATTTAAACACCCAATCCAAAAATGGGCAGCTGAATTGAATAGGCACATCTCAAATAAAGAAATACAAATAGCAATATATGAAAATATGCTCAACATCACTAGTCATTCAAGAGATGCAAATTAAAACAATGCTGAGATTCCATCTCACTCCAGAAAGAATGACTAACATCAAGAAATCAGCCAATAAGGACCAGGGATTTAGCTCAGTGGTCCTGCCACCTGCCTCACAAGCACAAGGTCTGGAGTTTGATCCCTGGTACAAAAAAAAAAAAAAAAGAAAAAGAAAGAAAGAAAGAAAGCAGCCAATAACAAATGCTGATGAGGCTCTAGGGGAAAAGGAGCCCTTTTCCACCATTGGTGGGTGTGTAAATTGGCACAACTACTGTGAAAATTGGTACGGAGATTCCTCAAAAAACTGAAACTAGAGGTTGCATTTGACCAAACTATTCCCTTTCTTGGTATCTTCACAAAAGAGTTAAAAGCACCATACCATAGCAATATATGCATACCCATGCTTCTAGCAGCACAATTTGTAATAGCTAAATTTTATAAACAGTCTAGACACCCATCAACAGATGAATAGATAATGAAAATGTAGTTTTTATATACAATGGAGTATTACTCTGCCATGAAGAAGGATAGCCTTGGACCAGGGATTTAGCTCAGTGATTCCACTGCCTGCCTCACAAGTGCAAGGTTCCGAATTCAACCCCTGGTACAAAAAAAAAAAAAAGAAGAAGAAGGATAGACTTGAGACTTTTTAGATAAATGGATGCATGTCAAGACCATACTCTTAAGTGAAATCATTCAGACACATACATTTAAATATTTCATTGTTTTTCTTGTGTGAGAAACTAAAACTGTAAATAAGGACCAAAATGGATGACATTATATTAGGAAGTAAAAATTGGAAGGAGAACAAGGGGAGAGAAGAGGGGAAAGGAAAGGAAGGAAAAGGGGAAAAAAAGAAAATAAAAGGAAAAATGGAAACAAAGCTTTTGTAAATAAGGAGGGAAAGAAAGGTTGGAGGGAGGGGAGGAGAATGGGGAAAATAAAAGAAGAATCAAGATATATTATACGCAGGTATAAATTCCCCGTGATGAGTGTGATTATTATGTATATTGAAAGTGTACCAATAAAATTAATTTGTAAAAATATCAGTGTGTGGCCAGACATGGCGATATACAATGCCTATAATCCCAACACTCTGGGTGGCTGAACCAAAAGGATTGAAAGTTTTAGCTTAGACAGGCAAAGTAGCAACTTAGCAATATCTTATCTCAAAATAGAAAAGGGCTGGAGATGTACCTCAGTGCAAAGATCCAAGGTTCAATCCCCAGTACTGCAAGAAAAGAGGGGGAAAAAATCGGTGTACACAGAGGCAGCTGCAGCTAGACTTCCCTTAGGGAGCCCATGAGATCCCCATCACTATCCAGGGCCTCTCACAAGAGCTCCATGAGCTATGCTCAAGTTTAAATGCAAGAGGAAAGTGGCTAGGCTGCGGTTTCCTCTCTAAGTGTTCAGGGCAGACAGTGCTGTCTTGCTAATGGAAGGGGCTGTATCCAATTCCTGGATTTTGAGAATGGGGTAAAAACCCAAGAGAAAAAACTCCTGGGCTGCACTGCCAACGGCACCTCATGCATTAGGTCTCTGAGCATAACTTCAGGTTAATTATTTATGACAGGGCTGCAAATGAAGTGTTAGTAATAGATATCCTTCCTCTTCTAATTGCCAGGTTTCTGAGAAGGGCCTTAGGCTGGAGTGATTTTGTGACTAGAATGAAAGGAAATGTAAAAAAGCTAAGTGTGCTTTGGCCCAACACACACACACACACACACACACACACACACACACAGCCAAAATACTAAGAATTAAAAGGAAAAGTTAATTCCTGATAATTTGAATATGGAAAGAGAGGGAAGATGAATTCCCAGAGGACAGTCCTCTTGACACTTGGCCCTTACCTCAATCTCCTTCAGACAAAAACCAAAGGGGAGCTGTCCACAAAGTCATCTGCTGATGGAGAGCACATTTGTAGAGTCAGAAGATTCAACAGCACGAGCTACTTTCCAGTGGGAAATCCCAGAGCTGGAGTAGGGCCTGAGGTAAAAATCAAATTGATTTTCTGTTTTTCAGAAGACCATAGGTGTAATGTTCTGTGTATTTATTTTGGTACTGGGGATGGAGCCCAGGGCCTTGTGCCTGCCAAGCAAGTGCTCTACCACTGAGTCACACCTCAGCCCAACACCTACTATTTAAATTCCAGCCTGTTGTTTCTTGTAGGAACATCTTCTTGCATTTCTCCAGTTGCTTTTTTTTTTCTTTTGGTATTGTACTGGTGGTTAAATTCAGGGCCTTCACAGTGACTTACATCCCTAGTCCCCCTTCTCTTTTTAATTTATTTTAGGTAGGATCTCAATGAGTCACGAAGTTGCCCAGGCTGGGCTTGAACTTGTGATCTTCTGCCTCAGCCTCCTAGAGTTCCGGAATTACAGGTGTTAGCCACCATGCCAGACTCCCAGTGCTTCTTACTTGGTCAAAGAAAACCTGGTTCCCAGATTGTGCACACCCAGAGGAAAGAAAAAACAATAGAGAGAAAAAAGGGCCAGATTCCAAATAATCCAACTGTGCTACTTATAAAAGTTCAGATGGATGAAGAAATTGTATCAATATTAGCTACATTTCAGTGTAATATGTTTCTGAATTGCCCTGTTCCAGCCATCAGTGACAAATAAGAGTTGGCTTATGTTTATCCATTAAAACCCAGGTATTCATCCTGGGAGGGAAAAAACAGTGTATTTAGGACATGAGAAGTTCCATTTCATTTCCATCTTCCACGTGAGTCTGAGCCTCGGTGGATCCTGAAGCACTGTGCACTTTCTGCACCTTGGCAAGAACTGTTCATTTAGGTGTGATATTTGATAATTGACACATTTAATTATAGACCTTTTAATTTACCTGTTCTGAAAGATTGAAAACAAAGTGATTTGGAGAAAACCCAAAGCAAGGAGCGGAGGAGGGGCTGTGTCTCTCAGGCCAGGAAACGCCACTGACTGCATAAGGACTGAACGGAGGAGGCAGTAGGCTGGGCTGTACTGCGAGGCCACAGCTCAGTCCTGATGACCATGCCACAGCCTGCCCAGCAGCCCCGTGGCGTGGACTCTGTAAGTGCACACGCAGTGTGTTACTGGGGATATTTCTTCTGCCACAAACATGTCTCCCCTTTCCTTTGCTTAGTCAACACAACAGCTTGGAAGTGCAGCTCAGTCCTTCCCTCTACCTGGAATCCTTATCTGAACTTCTACTTTGTTTTTGTTTGTTTGTTTTTTTGTTTGGGGTACCAGAGATCAAACTCAGGACCTTACTTGCAAGGCAGGCTGCAGCACCACTGAGCTAAGTCCCCTGTCCTGTTTGTTTGTTTGTTTGTTTTTGGGATAAGGTCTCCTATGTGGCTGTAACCTCAAACTCATTATCCTCCTGCCTCAGCTTCCTAAGCACTGGACACATCCAGCTCTGAACCTTTACTTTGTGATACCTCACACCTGTAATCCCAGAACTCTGGAAGGCTGAGGCCAGAGGATCACAAGTTCAAGCAGAGCCTGGTAACTTAGCAAACTGGCAAAACTCTATGTCAAGATTAAAAATTTAAAAAGGGCTGGGGATGCAGTTCTGTGTGAAGGCCCTGGGTTCAAACCTCAGTACCATCAAATAAATAGATGATAGATAGATAATTTGTTTTGCTCCAGAGAAAGGAATGTCAAATGATGCAATTGTCCACAAACTATGTGAGCATCCATCGCAGAAAATATTCAAGTGAAGGCCAGAGAGGCTACATCTGGATTATCTGTCTACTGTGGAAACTCAACAGTATGCCAGAAAAAGTCCATCTGTGAGATAATTTATAAGAGTAGCTACATTTCAGATCTCAGTGTGTTTAGTCTTTATGGTGTTTGTCACTAAAGCTGAATATAAACAGGTTACTTACACAAGTTGATACACAGATTCCATGAATGAGATTTATAAAACCCATTGGGGAGAACAAATCAAAATTATCATTTATTTTGGGAGGAGGGGTGTTGGGGATTGAATCCAGTGCCTCAAGTGTGCTAGACAAATACTGTGCCCCTGAACCAAACCCCTAACCTGACACTATCTTTTAAAAAAGCCTTTAAAATGTGCATGTTTTTGCACCTAGTACTCATCCTTCTAAAAATTCATCTTAAAGCCAAGCATGGTGGCATACAATTGTAATCCCAGCATTTGGGATAAGAAGTTCAAGTCTCAAAAGGGCAACTTATCAAAACCCTGTCTCAAAGTAAAGAAACTTTTAGTTTACTTAGGGAGCCAAGTATGGTGGCACATACCTATAATTCCAGCACTCAAGAGGCTGAGACAGGAGGATCATTACAACTTCGAGGCCAGCCTGGGCTATATAGTGAGTTCAAGTTTAGACTTAACTACAAAGTGAGGCCCTGTCTCAAAAAACAAAACAAACAAACAAACAAACAAAAGACCAACTGAAACTAAAAAGAGCTAGGAATTTATCTCAGAGGTAGAGCACTCCTGGGTTCAATTTCTGTTACTGCAAACAAAAAACAAAAAATAAATAAAACTTGTTAAAAAGCAGGATTAAAAAGGTACATGGGATATGATCTTAATCATATAAGAGAAAAATCTATGCATAAAATATTACCAAAATAAAAACATGGATTGACTTTTGGTTAGAGGTCTATAGATGTCTTTAAGCTCTCCTTCTCTCTCAATTTCTTTCTCTCTGTGTCTGTTTTTCTCTCTCCCTCCTTCTGTGCTAAGGACTGAACCCAAAACTTTGTGCATTCTAGGCAAGTGCTCTCGCACTGAGTTATAACCCTAGCCCCATCTCTATTTTTCTGTATTGTCTATATATTCTACTCTGTGGACCTATATTACAATATTGAGAAAAGTAAACTTTAATTTGCATGTGCAAATTAACTGAACAAAGAAATAATTGAAGTTTCCATGGTAGCTTTCTCCCATCTCCAGAGCAGGCAGTATCACAAAATAAAACAGAGGGGTAGGGTGATGATGGTATAGCTAGCTCATTGGTAGAATATAAGTCTAGTGAGGCCTGGGGTTCAATCCTCAGCACTCAAAAATTTTTCAATTAAATAACAATATTTTAATTTTTAAAAAGCCAGGTGTGGTAGTAGTACATGCATGTAATCCCACTACCCTGGGAGACCTAGGTAGGAAAATCCCAAATTAAGCCCAGCTTGAGCACTTTAGCAAAATCCTGTCTCAAAATAAAAAGAGGGCTGGTGCTAGGGGTAGTGGTATACCCCTGTAATCCCAGCACTCAGAAGGCTGAGGAAGGAGGACTGCCATGACTTCAAGGCCATGAACTATATAGTGAGAGTCTCAAAAGAAGGGGAGGCAGCTGCAGGTGTAGTTCAGTGTAAAGGCCCTATTCTGGACTCAGTACTGAAAAAAAAAAACCCAAAACACTAAGGCCTCTATAGCGAACACCTTGAGCATATTTTTGTTTTGTTTTATTTCAGCGATGAGAAACTGTTTGACAAAACAATAAGTACTCAACATTTAAGGAAAAACACTTCTTAAACAGCACATCTATATGTGTTTCCAGTGTCTTCATTGGCCATCATGTTTTGGCTCAGCCTGGCCTGATTCTCTTTTCTACCCACCAAATTTAGATGACACGGCCACTCTGCAGCTAAAAGTTTGCCTTTGCTAATAACTTAGTTTATGAATATTATAAATATAAATGACTTTTAAGGGAGAAAGAAAAAAGGGATCATCTCTTCAGAAAGGCTTAATTAAAACAGAATACTCTCTAAATAAATAAAATGCCTCATCAGAAGGCAGGAAAATTTTAGAAGCTGAACAAGACATTGTTGGTTTCAAGACATTAAAAAATATTTTAAGCAAACATTCTTCTTTGTCAGAGTCCCAAAATATGTCTGAGTGCACAAAAAGTCAAGACCAAGGAACAAAGACTCTGCACTTGATATTTTAATACACACATTAAAAAGACCATGAAATATGACTGTAATCTGGGTGAGATTAGACAAAACCAGGAAGGCGATCAAATAACAGAAGGAAGTGCCTTTCAACATGAAAATTCTCAGCTTTATTCAGGAGAGCCGAGCTCTACAACACGACAGCAGCAAGTAGCCACATTCCAGGCAAAACTTACTGGCTAATGGACATTTTTAAAAGTTGTCTTTTCCATGTTCCTACTTTGAACAGGCTTTTTTGTTTGTTCTTTCCATTTAATATAAAGATGTACAATGTCTTCCAAAGTGACCATAGCCACATACTGTATAAGGAGTAAAAAAATCAAGTTTTTATATTCCAAATCATCAGTCAAAAGCAACCTACAAAGAGCAATGTCCTTTAAAATGCTTCTGCCAGGCCAGGTATTTAGCCCAGTGGTGCTGCCGCCTGCCTCACAAGCACAAGGACCTGAGTTCAATCCCCGGTACCCAAAACAAAATCAAAAAGTCTCCTAAAATGCTCCTGCCAAAGTCAAACATGGTGGTGCGTGCCTGAAATCTCAGCAATCTGGAAGGTTGAAACAGGAAGATCTCAAGTTCAATGTAGCAACTTAGTTCCAAAATTAAAAATTGTAAAAAGAGCTGGCATGCAGCAGCAGCACTATGCTAAGTACTACTGTTCTCTGACCATTCCCAAACCTCTGGCATGAAACAGCTGTTTTATTAGGGTGATATATTTGTGGGTCAGAAGTTAACACTGAGCACCCACCAAGGACAGCTTGTCCTGCTCCTTGATGTTTGAGGCTTCAGTTGGGAAGATGCAAAGCCTAGGAAGGGAGACCTGAGAGGGGTGAGGGTGTCCTTTGCAGGCTTTTCATCTGGCAACTGATGCTGATTTTCAGCTAGGATCTCCACCTGGCTGTCTACCAGGACACCTGTTTGGGGCCTCCGCCTATGGCCTGGGTTCCCTCAAAGTATGCTAGCTTCATGTGAGGGTTTGTACATAGAGACAGCTCAGTTCCCAGCAGTGTCCCACCAAACAGGACACAGCCACATAGCTTGTGTAATGGTGTAGATCTAAAAGGTTGCCCTAGGCATGGTAGCCTGTAATCCCAGCACTTGGGAGGCTGAGGCAGGTGGATCACCTCAAGTTCAAGGCCGGCCTGAACTACAAAATGAGACATTGTATAAAAAAATAAATAAGTAAGTAAATATTCCCCCAAAAGTCTTATGTATTTAGTTGTGAGGCTTTTGGAAGATGATTGGACAGTGGGGGTGCTGTACTCAGTGTCCAGGACTGAATGTGCTGTTAGGAGGTAGGGCCTGGTCAGAAGAGGTGGGTCACTAGAGAGGCCTGATGTGGAAGGATGTATTCTTGTTTCTGGCTCCTCTCTTCACTTTGCTTCCTAGCTGCCAGGGATGAGCAGTCTTCCTCCACTAGGTCCTTCCACTATGTTGTTTCTGCCTCAGACCCAGTTGGCCAGGGCCTGAACCCACTGGAAAACTGTGAGCCAAGTAAACCTCTCCTCCTTTAAGTTGTGAGTATTGTGTCTCAGCAATGAGAAAGCTAATACACCTCATATGACCCATTGACTCAACCTTGGGGGAAAATGTCAAATGTTGTTATGTCATATTGTAAAGGCTATAAGTGAATAGTCCAGATTTAAGGTGGTGGGTGGATTAGACCCATCTCTGATGGGATGACAAGATCCTAAAGGAGCGTGTGGGACAGAGACTGCTGTGCCCCCTGTGTTCAGTCCAATCTGCCACAATCATCCACCGTTTTCCTACGCCATCCACTCTCTCTTAGCCACTGGGCTGAGCTCCTCTCATCCTACCATGACCGTGAGGCAAGGATTCTCCCATTCACAGATGAGGAAGTGGAGGCTTAGTGAGGGTATTTTAGCTACATTCCTGTCACTGGGGGTTGGGGGTGGGCTGAGCCTTGTGTGAAAGATATAGGAAGAGAGTAGAGGAAAATTACTCTATCATGGCCGTCTTTAATAAGAAGTGATTGTTTGATTAATATCTATTTCCTCTTTTCTTTTCTTTTTTTTTTTTTTTAGACAGGGTCTCCCTGTGTAGTTCAGGCCTGGCCTTGAATTCACTGTGTAGCCCAGGCTGATCTCAAATTCATGCCTCAGCCTCCTGAGTGCTGGAATTACAGAAATGTACCATCACACCTAGCTAATGTCTGTGTCCTTGATTACAGCCCATAAACACAAGGACAGGGTCTGGTTTTGCCCACCCTTGTATCCACATCTGGCCCAGGGCCTACCACATAGGCACAGAATAAATATTATATTCAGAGAGTGAATGAATGTGTACAGGGCTTGAGCTCACCGTGTAGCCCAGGCTGGCCTCAAATTTATAGTAATCTTCCTGCATCAATCTCCCCAAGTGCTCGGATTACAGGAGTGCACCATCACCACCCAGCTCACTGGATATACATAAAATTGTAAAGAGGATCAGGGTTGCAAGAGGAGCCATGTGAACAATATCACCATTTTAAATAGAGAAGCCAATCGTTTTTGTGATTTCTTTCATATGTAGCTGCAAGGAGGGTTTTTGAAAGGGCTCTTTGGAGCTAGAATAATTACAAATTATTGTGCAACTGTGAAGAATCTTGGGACCGAGCTCATTCCATTCACATGCCTCTCTTATCCAGAAGAACAGAAAATTATTCTGGAGAGACAAGATCTCTGCCTTACAGGGCTGAAAAATTTTCACTTTACTTTGCTATTTAAAATATTGTGGAGCAGGGCATGGTGAAAGACTGAAACCCAGCACTCTGAGAGGTTGAGGCAGGAGGCTCAAAAGTTCCAGCCCATCCTGGGCAATTTAGTGACTAGCAAGCCCCTGTCTCCAAAAAAACAGAAAAATTTAAACATGGAGCTGGGCATGGTGATGTGAACCTGTACTCCCAGCACACAGGAGTCTGGGCCAAGAGGATGGCCACGTTCACGGCCAACTTGAACTACACAGTGAGACATGTCTCAAACAACAGCAACAAATAGAAGTTGGGAAATCATGCCAGTGCCCTAACTTGACAAATACACTATACCTCAGGTATTTATTTCTTTTTTAAAAGAAGCTGACTAAGCACAAAGGATTGAAAGGATGAAGGTGTGGTCTGTGAGATTCCAGGTAAAATCAGCCCAAAGAGGGGGCCCCAGGGCAGAGATCTCAGCCCACAGCAGTCCTGGGCCCTTGCCTGGCCTTCTGCAAGGGCAGGAGGCTGATGTAGCTAGAGTTCTGCAGTTAGAGAACAGGAGAACAGCGGCACAGACACACTGTTGGAACTTTGATTTTTAATCTGAGTCACAAGAGGGATCAGGAGATTTTGCAGAGAGTGTAAGATTAATTTTAACAAAGTAGCAAAGAAAAGATACCAGCTCTGTTCCCAGTGTTGATGGAAGCTTGAAACTTGGAGTCCCTTTCTTCTGCATTTAACCTACAGCAAGAATGGGAGGCTCCGGGAAGAAAGCTGGGATGGGATTATAGGCTATTAAGGAAACTGTATAAAAATGTAATAGGTTGTTAGTTCACGTTACTAATTTTTCAGTTAAAAACATGAGGGCTGTTAAACTTGAGAGTTGTCTTGGCTTCTAAATTACTGAACAACCCTGTACTTCAGGAAGATTAACACTAAACATAAATGGAGCATGAAATATGGTGGGAACTTGCTGGTGTTTCCAAGTGAATGCTTTCATTGTGGCACTAAGGTCCTGAATGTATAAGAGAATGATATTTTATTATTATATTTATTATTTATTTATGGGGGGATACTGAGAATCGAACTCAGGCCCTTGAGCTTGCAAGGCAGGCGGCAGAACCACTGAGCCAAATCCCCGGCCCTACTTATTATTTATTTTATTTTATGGTGATATGTTCTTCGGCATCTTGGGGGACAGTTCTGGGGATTGAATTCAGAGCCTCATGCACGCCTATAAGTACACACCCAGCTATTGTTCTTTGAGATTTTACTTAATTATTTTCAACATATCTTCAAATTTCTGTTTAAAGAAAAATAGTTCCAGGGCTGGGGAATGTAGCTCAGTGGCACTATGCCTGCCTGGCAAATGCAAGGTCCTGAATTCAATCCCTGGTACAAAAAGAGAGGGAGAGAAAGAGAGAGGGAAGGAGGGGTGAGGAGAGAGAGAGAGAGAGAGAGAGAGAGAGAGAAATAGTTCCAGCCAGGCATGGTGGTACATACCAATAATTCCAGTACTTGGGAGGCTGAGGCAGGAGGTTCATCGTGAGTTCAAGCCATTTAGGCTACACAATGAGCTCAAGTATGTATAGTGAGTTCAAGGCTAGCCTGGACTATGTAGTGAGACCCTATCTCAGATAAATAAATAAATAGTTCCATTGTCCAATCTGATAGACTTATTAGGTGGCTCAAGACATATCTGTCATTTCACAAAGTATAGTTGATAAACTACTTGGGGTGTCCAAATGATGCAGATTGCTGGGGTTCACCCAGCCTTTTTAAAACAGGCAATCTGGTGGGAAGAAAGGAGCTAAAGGTGTAGGGAAGGTGGGATGGGTAGGGGAAGAGTAAAAAGGGAAAAGAAAAAAATGTGAGAGAATGAAAAGATGAAAATAAAATGTTTGTAGATGGGGAGGGGAGAAGGGGGTGAAGGGAGGGCAGAGGTAAGGGGAAAAAATGAGAATCAAGACTTGTCATGTAGAGGTACAAAATCCCAACAATGAATGTAACTGTACTGTATCCCTAAAATGTACCAATAAACTCAATTAAAGCTGAAAAAAAAAACAAAACAAAACAGGCAATCTGGGGCTGGGACTAAGCCTTCTGCACTTCTGTTAAGTATCCCCAATGATTCTTATGAACAGGCAGCTTGAGAGCCACTGGTACCATTTACACAATGGGAGTCAGAGTCCGCTCCAAAGAAAACAAATATTTTGCATGGTTTGGAATACACCACTAGGCAGCTGACTAAATGACAATGACCTTATGGAATTTTCCGATATTAAAGGAACACAAAGTCTTTCAAATGTCAAATACAAAAGCATAACCCGCAAGAATACAAGTCCCCAAAGTGTAATCCTTTACAAGCCATCCACCTAGGAATTTCAGTGAAATTCATATTCATACTAGGGCATTTCAGTTATGACAATTGCTGGTATTCCACCAGTTCCCAGGGCCAATTGGGCCCATCGGTCTGGCAGGAATCAGCCCAAATGTCTATTTACAGATGAAGAATTAAACAAATTAAGCTGGGCATGATGGTGCACACCTGTAATCCTAGCACTCAGAGACTGAGGCAGGACGATCACAAGTTTGAGTTCAGCCTGGGCAACTTATTGATTTAGCCAGACTCTGCCTCAAAAAAAAAAAAAAAAAAAAAAAAAACGCTGGGAATGTAGCTGAGTATGGCACACACACAAACTAAAACTGTTGCATATCCACACAATAGAATAGTATTCAACTCTAGAAAAAATTGAAGCATTGACACATCCCATGTGAATGGATGTTAAACACATGCCAATGAAATAAGCCAGACAAAAAAGTTTCATGTTGTATGATTCATTTGTATGAACTATTCTGAATAAGAGAATTCATAGAAGCCAGGCTGGTAGCACATGCTTATAATTCCAGCGCTCAGGAGACTGAGGCAGGACGATAACTGCAAATTTCAGGCCAGCATGGGCTACACAATTGGTTCAAGGGCAGCTTCAACTATATAGTGAGACCCTGTCTCAGAAAAAGAATAAAAAGGGGGGCAGGGATTTAGCTCAGTGTCGTCCTGCCTGCCTCACAAGTTCAGGGTCCTGAGTTCGATCCCCAGTACCAAAAAACAAAAACAAAAACAAACCACAAAACAAAAAGCCGAGTATGGTGGTACAAGCTTATAGGCTGACCAAGTTCAAGGTCAGCCTGTGCTACATGAGCTCAAGGTCAGCTTGAATTGGTGAGATCCTGTCTCAAAACGAACAAAAACCCATAGAAAAAACTCAGTTATGTATATGGTGAGCAACTACTTAATGGGTATAAACTTCCTTTTAAGGTAGAAAGTGTTTTGGGTTTTGTTGTTGTTGTTTGTTTGTTTGAGGCAGGGTCTCACTGTGTACTTCCAGCTGGTCTTGAACCTACCATGTAGCCCAGACTGACCTTAAACTCATGGCCTCAGCCTTCCAAGTCTGGGATGACAGGTATGCACCACCACATCCAGCTTAGGGTAATAAGTGCTTTGGAACTAGACAGAGGTCATGGTTGCACAACATTATAAATATGTTAAATGTCACTAAGTTGTCTAAAATGGTTAATTCATGCTAGGTGAGTTTTTTTTCTGGTCCTTACGATGGAACCCAGGGCTTCATGCATGCTTGCTACGCAAGGGCTTTACAATTGAACTACACCTTCAGTTCATATTATGTGAATTTTATGTTGATTTCTAAAATAATATTTTAAAATAATATAAGGGACAGAGCCTTCACTTGCAGCCACTGGGAAGAGCATCAGGGCTGCTGGACACCAGCCATGTGGCCAGCTCTGGTGGATTCTGAAGATATTTCCTCCAGTGACCAAAAAATGTCCCAATCAGTTTTAAACAGACCAAGAAACGGATGGAGTGGTGACACAGCTAGAAGAGCTAGAGAAGGAACTCAGTGAGGCCCACTACCCAGTCATCTGTGTCCGGGAGATGCTGGCCATGAAAACAGAACTTCCAGAAGACAGGACACAGGTCTGGTTCCAGAACTGCAGAGCCAAGTGGAGGAAGTGAGAGAAGTGCTGGGGCCAGGGCAGTGTCAAGGTGGAGCACAGGCTCCACGGGGCCCTGGTGTGGCCCTCCGTCCCCTGCCCAAGTCCACCCTCAAGTCCACCAAACACAGCCTTATGGACTCCTCTGCCCTGTGACTACTGGGGATGCACAAAAAGTCTCTGGAGGCAGCAGCTGAGTCGGGGAGAGGTAGAATGCCAGGCCCTGCCCAAGCTTGACAAGATAGAGCAGGAGGAGCGGGGCCCTGACCAGCAAATGGCCACCTCCCAGGAGGAACGGAGGGATAAGAGAATCAGCGCCCTGAGTCAAACTTCAGGAGCACAGCACCAAAACGCTGGGAACTGTGTCTGGGCCTGACAGCCTGGCCCAGAGTCCTGAAAGCCCAGAGGAGGCGGAGGCCATGGGTGAAGATGGGCCAGCTGAGAAGCTGAGGCGAGCTCGAAGACATGCGCAGGCTACGGGCCACTCAGACAGCAGAACCCTAAGGCTTTGCTTCTTCCAGGGAGGGTCTCTCTGTGGGAGAGCCAGGCCTGGCCTTGGCTACCCTCCCTCTGCTGCACAGGCTCAGGCCTCACTGACTCCAGGCACAGGTCAGTTCTGGCTTTGTTTTTGAGCCATGCCAAGATACCCTGGATCCAGTCTTGACTCTGTAGCATCCTCCTCATCCCAGCATTCCTGCCTCAGAAGGCTTCTTGCTGCCCAGCCATCCCTGTGAGCCTGTCACTCAACCCCTTGGCATCTCTCACCGTCCAAGTCCTGTGGTGGGCTTCTGCTGTGTGAATATGCTGTTCTGGAGGTCCACGTGCCACCTCAGCCTCCTCTGCCCACCCCATGGGATTCCAGACTAAACTGGAACTCAAAAGACTCAAAGTCTCAGCCTGGGCCACTCAGCCACCCTCAGTATTGTGCCTTGCTGTGGTCTCCTTCAGGAACCTTCCTTGTCCATGGTTTCTCCCCAGTACAGGGGCCACCCCACCCACATATAGCATGTACAGTACTCAAAGTGGGTCCAGGTCCTCTGTCCAGGGAGGGTGGCTACTCTCACCCATGCTATGGTTCACAGCACTGTTGGGAGCCCAAATCTTGTACCTGGATCCCTTGGGCCCCTGGGCCTGTGTTTTGAAATGTTCTGACTCTCCCCGTATGCTGCCTGTGACCTTGACTTTCTGTGCAAGAGATCCTTCCCCTTGAGCTTCTTGCAAGCTCCTGGTTTGCAGGTGCCCTGCTTGGAGTAACCTAATGCAGCTAGGAAGCCAAAGACCTGGTCTCAACTTAACCCAGGCCATCTCTAAGGAGCCAAGCTTGGAGTAAGCCTGGTCCATGAATATTCATCAAGGATGGGTCTCAAGGATGGGTCTCAAGGAGGGCAGGGGAAGAAGTTCAAAGGAAAGCAAAGCAGGGGGCCAGTACTAAACCCAGACCAACTGTAGGAACTCATCTTCAGCCAGGCATATGTTAGAAAATTCAGGGTGTCCGCTGGAATAAGACAGACCTCAATTGGGCCAGGGATTTAGCTCAGTGGTGCCGCTACCCGAGTTCGACCCCCCCACCCCTGTACCCCCCCAAAAAAAAGACAGACCCTGGAGCCATATTGGAATAAAGCACCGGGTCTTTCTGTTTGGTTGTGGGTGGCTTTGTCAGTACTGAGGGCCTCTCTACAGCTGGTCCTCCCACTCCAGCCTTTATTTACCTTTTGCATTAATAGTGAGGACACAGCCTAATGGAGCCCATTAGGTTTACATTCCCAGGCCAGGCACCAGGCCCCCTTCACCTCTTGATATCTACCAACCCACACACCTCTGCAGGGAGTACATCACAACAGAAGGGCTGAGAAGTGAGTGTGGATTTTAACTCTGTATCAAAAGTTGATTTCTCCATTCCACTCGTGGAACTCTTCCCTCTCTAGTTCTTATCTTTGTCTTCTGTTGGTTTGAAACGTTAGACTGTAGCCCTGGTATATAAATAATGAGAAGAAACTTGATATTAAGGTTTGAAATGTGGTACCATAATAACTTCTGGGCATTCTAAAACCTGTGATTTCTGGGCCATTTTCTATAAAGATTCAAGTAAAAATAAAATTGAAGTAAAACAGCCAAATAAATAAGTAAAAATAATATAAGGGCCAGTCGTGCTGTCACACACCTGTAATCCCAGCACTCCGAAGGATGAGACAAGAGAATCACCTAGCATTCTGGGTCAGCCTGCGATACACAGTGAGTTCAAGGACAGCCTGGACTGCATAGAGAGACCCTATATCAAAAAAGCCCAATAATAATAATAATAAATTTCAAATATAATAATAATGATATAAGGGAGCAGCTAGGGATATAGGTTTATGGTAGTGTGCTTACCTAGATCACAGAAGGCCCTGGGTTCAATCCCCAGAACCCCTGTACCCTCAAAAAAGGGAAGAAAAGAATAATTTAGTATTTAATTAACTTGAGTACCTGATCAATTGAAAGGATATTTTCCTGGGTGAGGTGGTGCATACCTGTAATCCCAGTACTCAGCAGGCTAAGCCAGGAGATTGCCATGAGTTCAAGGACAGCCTGGATACATAGTAAGTTCAAAGCCAGCCTGAAGTGCATAGTGAGACCCTGCCAAGAAAGAAAGTAAGAAAGAGAGTGGGGTGGGGGGGAGAAAGGAAGGGAGAAAGAAAGGAAAGAGGGAAGGAAAAAAGAAAGGATATTTTGATATGCAGGGCCCTGAGTTCAATTGCCAGCATTGAGAAAAGAAGAAAAGGAGGAAGGGAAAAAGAAATAAAGATGTCTTGTAACCTAGGAAGAAACAATTTGCTTAAGAAACACATATAATTGTACTTTAATCCTCCCAAATGTTAGTCCTCAATAACTCTATCAGACACTAAAGCTTAATTTAAATTAATTTCTTTCAGCTTCCCTAGTTTTATATGAAATGTAAAATGGAAATGATGACAGGCTGATCACACTGATAACTTAGCACTAAGTTCTATTCACAAGGGTCACCACTTAAAGCCAGAGAGTTCATTTATTTGTTAATCATATGGCAATAAAGTTGGAAATGAAGAAAATTGAGAGGCCTAAACTCCAGTAAACAAAAAGTTTAGACACTAATAGCCTGCCCAAGACATTTTAAGTAGTTTTGGGGTCCCACGCCAGCCCTCAAGGATAAATTCGGTGACCTAAACCCTGCAGCCCTCATTGACCAAAAATGGCAAGGGTTGGAGCTGGCCCAGTGTGAGAACTCACTTGTTCAAGACCTATCCTGGCACTCAGATATCGCTGGCTGATCAAGTACCTTAAGCTTTCATTCTTCCCTTTGAAATCTTTATATACAGAACATATCCTTTGGGTTCTCATTCTTAACTACTCATTGTGAAACATTCCCTTTATAACATTTTTTCTTTTTTTTCTTTTTTTTTTTTTTTTTTT
>NW_022900929.1:2443145-2450242 GCF_012274545.1 Fukomys damarensis
CGCGTAGGCCGGGAGCTCGCGCGCACGCCGCCGGTGATCGCAGGCAGGCAGGCAGGCAGGCAGCAGATTAATTAATTGAGTGTGTACCACATCTTCTACCAAAACCACTGTTTCATGAAGAGGTCTCCTAGCATCACCTAAAGAATACCAATACGCAGGCTCAAATATTTAAAAAAGAAGGATCAGGGCCAGGGATTTAGTTCAGTGGCACTGCAGCTGCCTCACAAGCACAAGCTCCTGAGCTCAATCCATCATACTTTGTAACTCGGCCGCAAAGCTGATAGCCTTCCCTGTACTTCTTCCACTACTCGAAGTGGCAGCAGACATTGGGCTAGCTGCAGTATTATTCATCTCTGCCTAAGGACACTGTCGGCACGGCGCGCGTCCCGCGTGGACGAGCAACATTTTTTCTTTAATTGTCACTGCTTGGTGCTGCCAATAACTAGACCTGAACTTTAGTTATTAAATGACATTTACCCAAGGCACACACATAGTATTTAAGACACACCCAGCCCAGGTATCATGCCTGTGATTCCAGCAGTCTGGGAGGCTAAAATAGGAGGATCACAATTTTGAGCCCAGTCCAGGTAATTTAGCAATTTAGTAAGACCCTGTCTCAAAATAAAAAAGTGCTGGGATATGAAAGGATGAAAGTTCAATCCCCTGTACTGCAAACAAACAAATAAACAAATCAATAAAAAATAACTTGCATTTGGGATTAGCAACATTGGGCTGGCAGTTTGATTGTGTGTTTTTGTGGTACTGGGGATCGAACTCAGGACCTTCTGCTTTCCAGGTAGGCATGGCACCAGTGAGCTAAATCCTTGGCCCAGGTTTGGTTTTTTACAATGCTGGGAACCAACCCAGCACCCTGTGCACTCTACCACTGCATTTTACCCACAGCAAAGAATCAATTTTCATCTCGATTCTAACAAGACTGTTAGTGAGAAAAGAAAAAAAGGAGTCTCCACAGTATTAGAGCCATTATTTTTAATAGTGTCTCAATGAATTCAAGTTCTCCCTAGGCAATGATTATAATGCCAATTGTATCTAGCATCTGTTGAGTGCCTACCACGTGCTCAGTACAGGACAAGGATCTTTGTATACATTAACACCTGCAATCCTCCACATTGACCCCCATGATTAACACTATTTCATTTTATTTTATTTGTGGACTGGGGATTGAATCCAAGATTTTTTGCACTGAGCTACATCCCCAGCCCTTTTTGGGTTTCCCAGCCCTTTATTTTCCCCCAGCCTTTGAAAAAAAATTTTTTTGAGACTGTGTCTCACCTAAGTCGCTAAATTGCCCAGGCTGAGCTTGAATATGTGATCCTCCTGCCTCAGCCTTCCAGAATGAAGGGATTACAGGTGTGTGCCATTGTGCCCCAATCTCTACTTTCTTTTTATTGTATTATTATTTTTATTTTATTGGTAAATTTTAGATATACATAATGATAACATTCATCATAGGGAATTTGTACCCATACATGATACATCTTGTTTCTTCTTTTTTATCCCATTGCCCTCTCCACCCTTCAACACCTCTTCTCCTCCTTGTTTACAAAAACTGTCTAAATTATTTCCTTGTTTCTTCTTTCCAGTCCCCACTTCCCTCTCCCTTGTTCACCTTCTCATCTGAACATGTTCTTCCCATTTCCCAATGACTTTTCTACATTTTAGTCCTTATTTATACTTTTAGCGTCTCACATCACAGAAACAATGCAGTATTTAAACATGTGTGTCCAATATATTTCACTTAAAAGTACGGTCTCAAGGTGCACCCATTTAGCTAGAAATGTCTCAAGCGAATCCTTCTTTATGGCTAAGTAGTATTCCATAATAGAAAAAACCCACATATTTATTCATTTGTCACTTGATGGGCAGGCATTTGGGCTATTTCCAAATTTAGCTATTACAAACTGTCACTGTAAACGGTGCTGTGAATATATTGCTGTGATATGAGGCTTTTAATTCTTTCAGTAATATACCAAGAAGGGGACTAGCTGGCTCAAATGGAACCTCTAGTTTTAGTTTTTTAAGGAAGCTCCACACTGATTTCAACAGTGGTTGCACCAATCTATACTCGCACCAACAGTGGAGAAGGGTTTCTTTTTCCCAATAGCCCTGCCAGCATTTGTTATTGGTTGATTTCTTGATAACAGCCATTCTTTCTGGAGTGAAATGGAATCTCAGTGCTGTTTTAATTTGCATCTCTGGAATGACCAATGTTATTGAACATTTTTTCATGTGTTTATTTGCTGTTTTTACTTCTTCATCTGAGAAGTGTCTTTTCATTTCAGATGCCCACTTTTGGATGGGCTCTTTAAATTTGGGAAGTCTGACATTTTTTAGTTCTTTATACATTCTAGACATTAATCTTTTGTCTGAGGAACAGCTAGTAAAAAATCTTTTCCAAGGCCAGGTATTTAGCTCAGTGGTTCCAGTGCCTCGCAAGCACAAGGACCCAAGTTCAATCCCCGGTACCAAAAAAAAAAAAATCTTTTCCCACTCTGTGGGTTGTATCTTCACTCTGTTATTGGCTTCTTTAGCTGTGCAAAAGCTTTTTAATAAGATGAGATCCCAGTTGTTGATTCTTTGTGATATTTCCTGTGTGATCGAGATTTTGTTCATTAAGTCTTTACCTATACCAATGTCTTCAAGAGCTCTAGTCTATCTTCAAGAAGATTTAGTGTTTCTGTTTTAATATTTAGGTCTTGATCCGTTTCAGTTTTAGTTTAGTGCATGGTGAAAGATATTGGTCTAGTTTCATTCTTTGGCTTGTGGAAGGCACATTTCCAACACCATTTATTAAAGAGGCTATCTTTCTTCTGGTGAAGGTGTTTGGCTCCTTTGTCAAAGATAGGGTGGCTGAGGGCAGGGGATTTAGTTCAGTGGCACCATGCCTGCCTCGCAAGTGCAAGGTCCTGAGTTCGATCCCTGAAACCAAAAAAAAAAAAAAAAAAAAAGGATAGACTGAGTGTGTTTGAGTTGTTTTTGGGTCTTCTAATCTGTTGCATTGATCCTTGGGTCTGTTTTTTGCCAGTATCATGCTGTATTTAGTACAGTAGCTTTGTAGTATAATTTCAGTTCTGGGATTGTGATGCCCTCCTGTCTTGTCTTTGTTGCTCAGAACTGCTTTTGCTAGTATTGGTCTTTTCTAGTTCGAAATGAATTTTAGAATTGTTTTCTATAATTCTGTGAGATACACTGTTGGTATTTTTATTGGGATTGCATTAAATCTGTTTTTTTGTTTTGGTTTTTTTTTTTTTTTTTGGTACCGGTGATTGAACTCGGGTCCTTGTGCTTGCAAGGCAGGCCACCGAACCACTGAGCTAAATCCCCGGCTAGATTGCAATAAATCTGTATAACAATTTTGGAAGTATGTCCATGTTCATAACATGAAATTTTTTTATCTTTATTAAGTTTATTGGTACATTTTAGGTATGCAATATAGTTACATTAATCATTGGGATCCTGTACCTTTACATGACTTATCTAGGTTCTTATTATTTACCATTCTCCAGCCCTCCCTTCAGCCCCTCCACCCTTCCCTGTTTAAAAAGACATTGTTTCCATGTTTTTCCTTTTCACATATTTTTTCTTTTCCCTTTTTACCTTTCTCCTACCCCTCCCATTTCCTCTACTCTTTTAGACTTTTTCTTCTTATTACACAATATCATTTATTACATATTTATTATACATTTTGATCCTTATTTACACTTTTAGTTTTTCACACAGAGAAACTATTCAGTATTTACACTTGTGACTTATTAATTTCACTTAAGAGTATGGCCTCAAGGTGCATCCACTTATTTATAGCTAAATATCTCCAGTTCATCATTCTTTATGTCTGAATAGTGCTCCATTTTATATTTTTTAAAAACCCACATCTTTTTTTATCCAGTCTCCAGTTGATGGGCAATTGTGCTGTTTCCAAGTTTTAGCTATAACAAACTGTGTCGCTGTAAACATGGGTGAGCATATATCACTATGGTGTGATTCTTTTAATTCTTTTGGAAAGATACCCAGCAGAGGAATAGCTAGGTCAAATGGGTCCTCTAATCCCAGTAGTCTGAGGTATCTCCATATTGATTTCCACAGTGGTTGCACCAGTCTGCACTCCCACCAACAATGAAGAAGGGTTTCTATCTCCCCACAGCCCTGCCAGCATTTGTTATTCACTGATTTCTTGATAGAAGCCATTCTTTCTAGGGTGAGGTGGAATCTCAGTGTTTTCATCTGCATCTCTGGAATGACCAGTGATGTTGAACATTTTTTCATGTTTATTTGCTGCTCTTACTTCTTTGTCTGGGAAATATCTGTTCATTTCAGATGCCCATTTTTGAATTGGGTCTTTATATTTGGGGAGTCTGATTTTTTTAGTTCTTTATATATTCTAGATAGTAGACCTTTGTCTGAGGAACAGCTGGTAAAATTTTTCCCACATTGTAGGTTGTCTCTTAGCTCTGCTTGTGATTTCTCTGGCAGTGCAGAAACTTTTTAAAAAGATGAGATCCCAGTTGTTGGTTCTTTGTGCTAGTTTCCATGCTATTGAGGATTTGGTCATAAAGTCTCTTCCTATGCCAATATCTTCAAGAGTTCTGCCTAACTTATCTTCCAGCAAGTTTAGTGTTTCTATTTTAATATTTATATCTTAAATCCAATTGGATTTTAGTTTAGTGCATGGTAAAAGATAAGGATCTAGTTTTAATCTTTGGCAAGTTGAAATCCAATTTTTCCAACACTATTTATTAAAGAGGCTATCTTTCCTCTAGTGAAGGTGTTTAGCTCCTTTGTCAAAGATGAGGTAGTTTAGTATGTCAGGAGTTGTTTCTGCATCTTCTAATCTGTTCCACTGATCCATGCCAGTACCGTGCTGTTTTTGTCATGGTAGCTTTGTAGTATAGTTTCATATTGGGGATTGTGATACCCCCTGCCGTGTCTCTGTTGTCTAGAATTGCTTTTGCTATTCTAGGTCTCTTTTGATTCCAAATGAATTTTTGAATTTTTTTCTCTAGTTCTGTGAAATATACTGTTGGGGTTTCAATAGGGATTGCAATGAATCTGTATATCAGTTTTGGAAGTATGACCATTTTCACTTATATTGATTCTTCCTACCCAGGAACAAGAGATGTCTTTCCATTTTCATATACCCTCTTCAATCTCTCTTTTCAGAGTTTTGTAGTTTTAATGTAGAGGTCTTTTGTTTCCTTTGTTACATTTACTCCTAGATATTTCATTTTGGGGGATGCTATTATAAAAGGGATTGTTTCCCTAATTTCACTCTCAAGGAGTCTGTTATTTGTGTACTAGAAGGCTATTGATTTTTGAGTATTTACCTTGTATCCAGCTACTTTATTGAATCTTTCAATTAAGTCTAGAAGTCTTCTGGCAGAGCTTTTTGGGTCTTCTATATAGAGTATCATATCATCAGCAAATAATGACAGTTAAACTTCTTCCTTTCCTATTTGTATTGCTTTTGTTTCTTTCTCTTGTCTAATTGCTGTGGCTAATGTTTCCAACACTATATCAAACAGGAGTGGTGATAGTTTACATCCTTGTCTTGTTCCTGATTTTAGAATGGTTTCAGTGTTTGACCATTGAGTATGATATTGGCTCTTGGCTTTTCATAGATAGCCTTTATCAAGTTGAGATAAAGACTATCTATTCAAATTTTTGTAGGGTTTTTATCATGAATGAGTGTTGAATTTTGTTGAATCCTTTTTCAGCATCTGTTGAGATGATCATATGGTTTTTGTCCTTGACTCTGTTAATATAGTGTATTACATGTATTGATTTATGTATGTTGAAACATCCTTGCATCCCTGAGATAAATTCTAGTCAGGGTGTATGATCTTCTTGATGACCCTCTGTATTCTGTTTGCCAGTATCTTATTGAGGATTTTTGCATCTATGTTCATTAGGGAGATTGACCTGTAGTTTTTTTTGTTTGTTTGTTTTTTTGGTTGGGTCTTTCCCTGGTTTTAGAATCAAAGTAACACTTGCTTACAGGAATGAATTTGGAAGTGTTGCTTCTCTTTCAATTTCATTGAAAAGTTTAAAGAGTAGTGGCAATAGTTCTTCTCTAAATGGCTTGTAGAATTCAGCAATGAAGCCATCAGGACCTAGGCTTTTCTTTGTTGGTAAATTTTTAACTACATTTTCAATTTCACTGACTGTAATTGGTCTGTTTAGAATTTTTATATCTTCTTCATTTAACTTTGGTAATTCATATGTATTTAGAAAAATGTCCATTTCTTCTGTGTTCTTCATTTTATTAGAGTACTTGAAGTAAGTATAGATGATCCTCTGGATTTCTGCTGGATCTGTTGTGACTTCACCATTTTCATTCCTAATTGCATGACTTTGACCTTTTCTTGATAAGATTGGCTAAGGGTTTATCTATTTTATTTATTCTTTTGAAAAACCAACTCTACAATTTGTTTATTTTTTGTATTTTCTAATCTCCACTGCATTGATTTCTGCTCTGATCTCTATAATTTCCTCCATTATATGAGCTTTGGTTTTCTCTTGCTCTTCTTTTTCTAGGAGGTTAAGATTCAGTTGTAGGTTGTTTACTTGAGCTCACTCTCTTTTCCTAGTGTGGGCATTCACTGCTATGAATTTCCCACGTAGAAGTGCTTTCATCATATCTCATAGATTCCTGTATGTTGTACTGGAATTGTCATTAAATTGTAAAAACTGATTTCTTCTTTAACTTCTGCTATGATCCATTGGTTATTCAAGAGAGTGTTATTCAATTTCAATGTGTTTGTTAAGTTCTTACAGTTTCTTATGCTATTATCTCCAGTTTAATTGCACTATGGTCTGATAATATACATAGGATAACTTCAATTCCTTTGCATTTACTTAAACATGTTCTATGAGCTAGCACATGGTCTATTTTGGAAAATGACCCTTGTGCAGCCAAAAAGAATGCATATTCTCATTTTGTGAGGTGGCACACTCTGCAGATATCTATTAAGTCCATTTGTTCAAAAGTTTGGTTCAGTTCTAGTATTTCATTGTTGATTTTTAGTCTAGATATCTGTCTGTTTGTGACAGTGGGGTACTGAGGTCCCCCAATACAACTG
>NW_022900929.1:2450789-2475134 GCF_012274545.1 Fukomys damarensis
AGTATTTCATTTGATTTTTAGTCTAGATATCTGTCTGTTTGTGACAGTGGGGTACTGAGGTCCCCCAATACAACTGTATTAGTGCTTATTTGGTGTTTCATGTCCCTCAATATTTGTTTTGTATAGTTGGGGACATTAGTGTTTGGTGCATATATATTTATGATTGCCATCTCTTCCTGTTGGATTGCTCCCTTTACAAGGATGTAGTGACCTTCATCTTTCTTAACTAGTTTTGGTTTGAAATTTACATTGTAAATAAGATAGCTACCTCTGCTTTTTTCCAGGTTCCTGTTGTATGGAGAACCTTTTTCCAACACTTTACTTTCAGTCTATGAGTTTCTTTTTAAAGTAGGTGTGTTTCTTATATGTCCATTTTCTTTTTGTTTGTTTTTGGTTTGATTTTGTTTTTGTTTTTGAGACAGGGTCTCACTATGTAGTTGGGACTGCCCGACTCTCACTACGTAGCCCAGGCTGGTCTCGAACTCACAGTAATCCTCCTGCCTCACCCTCTCAAGTGCTGAGATTACAGGCGTGCACCACCATGCCTGGCTGTCCATTTTCCATATATTGGCTCTTCCTAGCCAAGAACAAGAGGTATATTTCCATTTTCTGATATCCTCTTCCATCTTCTTTTTCAAAGTATCATAGTTTTCAATGTAGTGATCTTTTACTTCCTTTGTTAGATTGATTGCTACCTATTTCATTTTTTTTGGATGCTATTGTGAAAGGTGTGGTTTCACTAATTTCTCTCATTGAGTTTGTTATTTGTGTACAGGAATGCTATCAATTTTTTTTGAGTGTTGACTTTGTATCCAGCTACACTACTGAATTTTGTTATTAAATATAGGAGTTTTTTGGTGGAATTTTAGGTCTCTCCTATGTAGAGTATCATGTCATCTGAAAATAATGATAATTTAACTTCTTCCTTTCCTATCCTTATTTCTTTTATTTATTCCTCTTGTTTAATTGCTCTGGCTAATGTTTCCAGAATTATATTGAATAAGAGTATGACAGTGGAATTCTTGTCTTGTTCCTGATTTTAGAGTGAAAGCTTTCAGTTTTTGTCCATTTAGCATGATTTTGGCTGTTGGTTTGTCATAGATGTCTTTTACCAGATTGAAACAAAGTCCATCTATACCAATTTTCTTTAGGGTTTTTATAATGAAAGGGTGTTGGACTTTGTCAAATGTTTTTCTACATCTATTGAAATGACCCTATGGTTTTTGTCATTGGCTCTATTAATATGATGTATTACATTTATTGATTTGCATATGCTGGACCATCCCTGGGATGAATCCTACTTGGTCATGATGTATAATCTTGATGATTTGCTGTATTCTGTTTTCCAGTGTCTTATTGATGATTTTTGCTTCTATATCCATTAGGGAGATGAGCCTGTAGTTCTCTTTAGGGTGAATCTTTCTCTGGCTTTGGTATCAAGGTAATCCTTGCTTCCAGGAATGAATTTGGGAGTATTGCTTCCCCTTCAATTTCATTAAAGAGTCTGAGAAGTAGCAGCATTAGGCCTTCTCTAATTTTCTTGTAGAATTCAGCAGTGACTTTGTCAGGGTCTGGGCTTCTCTTTGTTGGTAGGTTTTTAATTATATCTTCAATTTCATTGACTAATATTGGCGTTTTTAGAATTTTTATATCTTCTTGATTTGTTTTTGGTAATTCATATGGTATCTAGGAATCTGTCCATTTCTTCTACATTTTTCATCTTATTAGAATACAGGTTCTCAGACCAGGGATTTAGCTCATGCTTAAGTGTCTTCTCATTTTCTATTTTATTTTTTTAGGTTCATTCCCAGGTTGATGCTTGTAAAGTGCTTATGGCAAGTAGCTTTATTGCTAGTATTTAGAACCCTTAGGAAATAACTACTTCTGAGAGATCTCTTCCAGGTATAGCTGGCTTTTGGGTTTTGAGTCTGTTCCAATATCCTACCTCTTAGGCTGGGGATGTAGTTCAGTGGCACTGAGCCTGCCTGGCAAGTGCAATGCCCTGAGTTCAATTCCCAGAACTGAAAAAAATCCTATCTCTTCATTTATTTATTGGGGATGAGAAGTTGCTGCCTACTTGGCCCAGCCCCTGGTTCTTTGGCACTGGCCTATAGCATTATTTATGACCCTTAGGCAATCTCAGTCTTAGGATACTAGGAAGAACAACTGTTACAATTATGTCACCTTGACTAAAGTAGTACAATCTGCAATAACAACAGCATGAAATACAGCCTAGAAAATGACAATCTGTGGTAACTATTGATTTACTACCTTTAACCATGTGAACTAAATTTGTGGTTATACAACAAAAATCTAAAACAAACCAGAAAATTATATACAGTAAAAAATGCCCACAATATGGCTATTTTACCTTTGGGGAGAAAATTTAAAAGCAGTTAGGGGGAAAATATAGAAAAATAGAAGAAGAGGGAGAGATTAGAAGCAAGGTTGGAGTACAAAGGAAAACTGCACAAACTGTAGAAAGCTGATGAAGAAGACGGGAGAGAAGGAAGAAATATAAACAATAATAGAATAGAAGAAAAAAAACCCAAAACAACAATAGAACAGAACAACAACAAAAAACTAGAAAGAATGTTCACACTCATAAAAACAAGAACAAACAATCAAGAGAAAAGAAAATAATTGGCCAGGGATTTAGCTCAGTGGCGCCAGGCCTGACTCAAGAAAAAAGAAAATAAAACAAAAACAAAAACAAGAAAATTAAAAAGAGAAGAAAATGCCCACTTCACGGCATGTCTCTGCTGTCACTGGTAGACAGAGCCCAGACCTGTGTTGATTAATCCCAGCAAGCCAGCTGTAGACAGCATGGTAGTGGGTGATCTCAGCAAGTCTGTACCTTGAGTTCCACTTTAGTTCAGGCTGGTTTCTGGATGTGAACCCAGTTGGTTCAACCTGCCACATTCTATGTGCCTCCTGCTAGCTTGAACTTGGCTCCTAGACCTTCTCCTGACTTGAACTCAGCTCTTCCTCATCCTGACATTGGAGCTGCTAGATGTAGCCAGCTTGCAGCTGCTCTGAGTTCTGAACTCAGTTGGCCTCTCTCCAAGATGGCTACGAGCCAATTGCCCTCTCCTGGGGCTGTCTGAACCTAAACAACTTACCAGCCACTGCAGTCCACTGCATCCACTGCTCCATACCACTGGTGCATCTCTCCAGGAGGCCTCTGAATTTGCTAGTAGTCACTATGTGCCTGCAGATTCAAGCCAGCCCTCTCACAAACACAGTGAGTCAGGGCTTGGGGAAAAAGTGCCACTTGCTACCTCCTTCTTCATTGAGGTCTCTCACCTCAATTTTCTCATGGGCTTCAATTTTTGCTTTACATCCTTATTAGATCCTGGGGACCCACTTCCCTCATTCTTCTCTTTCTCACATTGCTATATTCATTCAATCCAGTGCCTAAACACTTAACCTTGGAGAGGCTATTTCTCTGCTGTTCACCACTCTGCCATCTTCCTGGAAGTCCTTTTTGGTCTTTTGAGACAAGGTCTCACTATGTAGTTTAGGCTGGCCTTGAACTCACTATGGAGCCCAGGCTGGCCTCAAACTTACTGCCTCAGCCTCCCCAGTTGCTAAGATTGCAGGCAGGTGCCACCACAGCTGGCTACTTTCTATCTTTATGAATGTGACTACTTTAAGGACTTCATAGAAGTGGAGTCATACAGTTATTTGTTCTCCTGTGTCTGGCCAATTTTCACTTAGCAATGCTTTTAAGAGCAGGCATTTGTTTTCTAAATTAAAGAAAAAAAACAACTTCATAAATTTCCCCATACACTGGAGGTGGTCTTAGCCAATTTCCCTGATTCTTCTATTACTGAAGGAAAACCTTAATAATCCCTCTAGCTTCACTTGTTCTTAGGTGACTTAAGGTCACTAATTTTGGCAGTTACACAGCTGGTTAATACATGATTAGTCTCCCACTAGCCTTGCTATAGATAACACTTCTGCTATGTGAGCTGCGATGATAATGGTTGCCAAGGCTACTTTTCAGGTACTTGAAGCCACTTTTGCTGAAAATACTGACTTACTTGGCCTACAAATGTTTGATGAGTGACTGGAATGGAATAAAAATGCCTGGTATCTCTGTTTTAATATTGTGTCTGTCTCCTTTGCTGCCTTAATCTTTGGGTCAGAGCCTACTCAGCTCTGCAGGAAGAATGTTGATCATTTGAGAAATGTTTTGTCTAAAAATATAATATATGGTTAACCTAGCCAGGCATGGTGGCACACACCTATAATCCCAGCACTCTGGGAAGCAGCGGCAGGAGGATTGCAAGTTCAAGCCCAGTTTGGGCAATTTAATGACTTAGTGAGACTTTGTCTCAAAATAAAAAGCAAAGGCGGGCTGGGGATTTAGCTCAGTGATGCTGCCACCTGCCTCATAAGCACAAGATCCTGAGTTTGATCCCAGTACGAAAAAAAATTTAAAAGGGCTGGGCATGTAGCTCAGTGTGAAGGCCCTGGAGAGGAGAGGAGAGCAGAGCAGAGCAGAGCAGAGCAAAGTCAGCCAATCTGGGCTAGATTTACCTAGCCTCTTTCTCTCCTCTAATTCAAAGCTAAAGACATCTCTAGCCACCATGATCAGAAACACCAAGGCAAGAAAGGAATGAAAAGTGATGGCACCTGAGTTCCTGGACAATCTCCATCAATTCCAAGAAAAGATCTGAGTTTTCCTTCCTCATTACTCCCATTTATGAACAAAGTTCCCTCTTCTCCATTCTTTGACCAATGAATAAAGCTTCTCTTTCTCCCCTACAAGTCATTTTTTCCATAGGATGAGCTTCCTGACCTGGGTTCAGAATCATGTTTATTTGTGACTTTTTCTCCTCCACTGCTTGGGATCAAACCTAGGGTCACTGTATTCCTGAGCTACCTCACTAGCTATTTAAAGTTTTTTAAATTTTTGTTTTATTTTGTTCTTTGTACCAGGTATCAAACTCAGGACCTTGCACATGCAAGGCAGGCAGCAGCACCACTGAGCTAAATCCCCAGACCTTAAGTTTTATTTTTTAAGACAAAGTCTCACTAAGTTGCTCTGGCTGGGTTTAAACTTCTGATCCTCCTACCTCAACCTTTCTCAGTGCTGGGATTACAGGTGTGCGCCCCTGTGCCTGGCTTTACTCATTACCTTTGAAGACAAAGCCAAACTCTGGGCCTATGGCCACTGGGGCTGAGGAAGCTGAGCCCTACTCCCCTAAAACTGTAGGCAAAGCTTGGGGCTGGATAATTCCAAAGACACAAAAGTGAATCAAACAACTGGATGTGATGGCACATACCTGTAATCCTAGCACTGGAGAGGCTGAGGCCGAAGAACTGCCGTGAGCTTGAGGACAGCATGAGTTACAGTACAGTGAGTTCAAGACCAGCCTGAACTACATAGCAAGACCCTGTCTTAAAAAAAAAAGAAGTGGCCCAAACCTACTGAGTTAAACCAGCTGATATATAGCATTCACCCAGGATAAGTTGCAAGACTAATTGTTTTGTTTTGTTTTATGGTAGTGGGGATTGAGCTCAGGACTTCTGCACATGCCAGGACAATGTCCTACCACTGAGCTATACCTCCAGCTCATTAGAAGATCAACTTAAATCAGAGGGATATAGTTTGCGGTTAAGTATATGCCATTTATCATTGATGAGGGTTAGGGTTATGATTTTAAAAAATAAAAAAAAATCGCAGTTCCAGTGGGGAATTCACAATTCACAGATGTCTATCACAATCCTGGGTTTCCTTTCCATCCCTCCCTCACCCGAGAAACTCACAGAGAGTAGCATGTCGCCTGTGTTTCCCAGATTTGAGCTATTGAACTACTGGCTATTTTTGCTAATCTTCTGGATTAGTCTTTAAAACAGTGAGAGAAACACCGCCTCAAAAAGGAAATGTTTCTGTCTTAGAACTTGTTCTCAGTTGAAAATAGTCATGACTGGTTAAAAAATAAATAGCACTACATAAGCAACCAATGAGTTACCTCAAAACTGGTCCTCAGGCTAAAAATAATGTCTCCACAAATAATAAAGCCTAGGCCCAGTGCCACACACCAGAGCCCACAGAGCCTTCCAGAGATGAGGACATTCTGGGATGAAGGGCAGATCTGCTCCTGGCTCAGTTTGGTCTGCTGTAAGGATTGAAGCTGATGTGGACAGGCACACCACTCTGAACTTCACCTTGTACCCCATGGACATGTTCGATTATGGGCAAGTCAAAATTAAATTGCAGGGTTTATGAGAGTCACACAGTGGTTGAAAGTTTACCTCGCATGCAGGAGGCCCCCAGGTTCTATCCCTAGCACCAATGAATGAAGAATGAATGACAGAACAAAACCAACAAAAAAGGTGGATGTGTTGCATACGCCTATTATCTCAGCACTCTGGGAAGCTGAGGCAGGAGGATTGCAAGTTGGAACCCAGCCTGGACAACTCCGGGAGACCCCATCTCAAAATAAAAATCTAACAAGGGGATACTCACCCACACACACGAAAACACCCAACCATCCCACCAAACAAAAAAACTCCTGATACTGAGATTTATCCCTGTGGTTGCAAAAGCTGGAGAGAACTTTATAAAGCCTGGGTAGCAGTGACCTAAAATGTATGGTGTTATTGTCAGGATGGCAGCTCCCCTGGGAGTAGGGTGCTAGGAAGGGTGGCAATTCTGCACGTGCAGGCCTGCGCCTGCAGGATGTTTAGCTTCCCCAGCTCTTACTCCCTAAATGCTGACACCATCCCCGACACTCAGTGAACCGGAAACACCACAGTATTTCCAAATGCCCTGGGATTGGCGCAGCCATCCCCACCAAGAGCTGGCCTTGTGCAGTGCCATTCCGGGCCCTGTGCCACCGTCTCTCCCTCGGACTGACTACTGCGTGCAGACCCAGCTACACTTCACAGCTGGATTGAGATATAATCCACACACTACAAAATCCATCCATTTAAAGTGCACAGGCCAGTGGCTTTCACGGGGTTGTGCAAACAACAACAACCCATTTCAGAGCATTTTCATCACCTCCAAAAGAAACCCTGGACCT
The DNA here is from genome assembly GCF_012274545.1 of Fukomys damarensis. Classification (NCBI taxonomy): domain Eukaryota; kingdom Metazoa; phylum Chordata; class Mammalia; order Rodentia; family Bathyergidae; genus Fukomys; species Fukomys damarensis. Next base: position 2,457,830 of record NW_022900929.1, read on the forward strand.
CTTAGTCACATCCCCTCTGTCCTTCCCACCCCACCCTGGGCCCTGGAGATCATGAACTCTCTCTCTCTCTCTCTCTCTCTCTCTCTCTCTCTGCAGGCTTGAACCCAGAGATTCACACCTGCTAGGTAAGCACTGAGCTACACTCCCAGTGCCTCTTCACTGCATTTTTATCGTCCAGTACTAGATATTAAATCAGGGTCCTTGTACCAAGCCACCTCCCAAGTTCTTTTTATTTTATGTTATATTATTATTTTAAGATAGGGCCTTGTCTGATCACTAAGATGCCCAAGCTGGGCGCAAATTTTCTACCCTTTTGCCTCAGCCCCCCAGAGTGCTGGGATTACAGATGTGTACTATACCTGTCTTTCTTTTACTTTCTCTCTCTCTCTCTTTCTTTCTCTTTCCTTCTTTCTTTGCCAACTATACCAAATTTCTGTATACTAGGGGCTTAAACAACAAACTTATTTCTCACAGTTTTAGGGGTGGGAAGTCCAAGAGTAGGGTCCCAGCATGGTCCAGCTCTGGCTAGGGTTCTCCTCCTGGCTCTCAGATGGCTGTCTTCTCATCATATCCACACCTTGCAGGGAACAGAACCAGCTCTCTCTTGTCTTTTCTCAAAAGGGCTCTGCCTTGACAATCAAACCACTGCTCAAAGACCATCACACAGGGGGTAGGTTTCAACACATGAATAATTGGGAGTTATACATTTAGTCCATTAAACCAAATAATATTATATTGTATGGTTATACTACATCTTGTTATTGATGTACATTGTAGTTTCCTCTTTTTTTGTCGGGGGGGAGTGGTACTGGGTACTGAATTTCAACCCAGGGCCTTCACACTGAGCTACATCCCCAGCAGATTTTTAGGCCCAGTCTCTGTAAGTCACTAAGTTGCCCAGATTGGTCTCAAACTTGCTGTCTTTCTGCCTCAGACTTCCAGAGTGCTGGGATTACAGGTGTGTCACCATGCACAACAGAAATGTTTTTAATTCTCTTAAGAATAGGAGGGAAATGGCTATGTCATATGGTAAATCTTATGCTGAACTATTTGAGAAATTGCCAAACTGTTTGCCATGCAGCTGCACCGTTTTGCTGAGGGTTCCAATTTCTCCACTTCCTCTCCAACACTTATTATGTCTCTGATTACAGCCAGCCTCGTGGACATGATTTGCATGTCCCTGGTGACTATCTCTTCTCTTCCCATGAGCTGGTTCCAGATTTGCCTGTATGTTGTTCTGCATTCCTACTGAAAAAGCAGATGACTACAGCAATCTAGACTTCCGCTCCCTGAGAGCTTTGCATACATACAAACTTCGTTCCTCAAAGTTACAGATGGAAATAAAACTAACTCAGTCCAGCATCCATGACAATGATGTCACTCCATCCTCCCAGTCTTTGCAACAAGTCTGGGAGGGAGATGGTAGAGTCTGGATTTTGAAAATAAGAAAACTATGGTCAGTCAGGCATGGTGGTGCATACCTGTCATTCCAGCACTAAGGGAGGCTAAAGCAGGAGGGTTGTGAGTTGAAGCCCTGCCAGGGGAAACTTACTGAGACACTGTCTCAAAATTGAAAAAGGGTTGGGGAGGTAGCTCTTGTGATGGCCTGGGGTTCCATCTCCAGTACCATAAAAAAGACAATAAAACAAAAACCTATGGTTAGACCATTTCATTACCTGCTGGTGAGCAGTCAGCTGAAACTCACCCCCCAAGACTGTGGACTGTTTTTCTTTGTGATCCTCCCCCATAGGCCTCTGCGGCAAGAAGGTAGGCACAGATGGTCTTGGCTTTGGTGTGGCAACTCCTGTGTTATGGTTTGGTTGTGGTTTGGCCCTGAGGGTCCTGTGTGGGAGGCTGGGTCTCTGGCGACATTCCTGGTGGGTGGTGGAGCGTTTAAGAGGTGGTACCTCGTGGAAGGTCCTTGGGTCATGAAAGGGTCCTTCAGGTACCCTGTCCTTCAAGAGCCAGAGAGCTCTGAGATGGCAGCCACAGGCCTTTAGACACTGCAATCAGTGAACGTCACAGTGAGGCTTCGTCTGTTCCAGCTGCTGCAACTAAATGTCACAGACTATGAGTCTGAAGAAAGACATCTACTTCTTAGTTCTGGTGCTTCAAATTCCAGGGTCAAAGGGCTGGCTGACTCAAGGCCTCTGTGAGGGCCTCTTTCTGACTTGCAGATGTCTTTCTTCTTTCTGGGTCATCACACCGCAGAGAGCCTGAGCAAGTCGGAGCCTCTCCCTCCACCCAGAAGGCTACCAAGCCCATCCTCGGGCCCCACCCCCAGAGCCCCATCAAAACCTAGTTAGCCCCCCAAGACCCCACCTCTAAGTACCTTCGCTTGGGGGTCAGGGTTTCAATACATCAACTTGGGAGATACAAATGTTTGCTTCATAACAGAGAGTGATGCTGCTGGGCATGGTGGTGCATGTCTGTAATCCCGGTGCTCAGGAAGCTGAGACAGGAAGATCACTGCCTTCCTGGGCTACATAGTCAGTTTGAGCCAAGCCTGGACTACAGAGTGAGACCCTATCTAAAAAAACAAAAACAGAACAATTAAAAACAGAGTGACAGTCTATAAATAGGGAAACAGTGGGAAGAGGGCAGAGGAGCCGGTCCACAGGAAGTGAGAGGGAAAGGGAGGGGGAGAGAGAGAGAGAGAGAGGGAGGGAGGGAGGAGGAGAAGCAGAGGGAGAGGGAGAGGGAGACAGAGGAGATGGACACAGAGACAGAGACTGAAAAGTGTCTTTCTATAACCAAGTCAGAAAGGAAGCCTGGGGCCATGGAGCACTTCATCACAAGACAGCACATTTATTACCTCCTTAACTTCTTTATCCTGAGAAAATGAGCACATGCTATTTCAATGCAGTTTGTCCCACAAGGGCCCATGCACTGGAAGCTTGGTCTTTAGGCTAACCATACCAGGAGGAGGTGGGACCCTCAAGAAATGGAGGTGGGTGTCTGTGAGTCACTTAGGTTCTGATCTCAGGAGGGATTAAAGTAGCCTCTAGGAGAGGGTTGTGTTGTTGTTGTTGCTTTAAAGAGAGGGTTATTATAAAAATCCGAGACTGAATTGGCCACAATCATGCACGCCTGTAATCCCAGCACTCTGGGACGCTGAAGGAGGAGGATCAAAAGTTTGAGCGCAGCCTAGGCAACTTAGTGATTTAGTAAGATCCTGTCTCAAAGTTTTAAAAGGGCTACGGACGTGGCTCAGTGCTTAGGTCCTGGGTCCCATCTCCAGTACCACAAAAAAGTCTCTGGCTTTCTATACGGAGATGTCACCACTGGTCCCTGCAGGTGTTGTCACCATTGTCACCTGCTATGATGGGACACGACCTAGATGACTCTCACCAGAACCAGGTCAATGCCAGTGAAGCTCCGGAACTATGAACTACAGAAACCTTTTTCTTCCATGTAGCTTGCCTCACATTTTTTTTATAGTAACAAAAGCTGGCTAAATTACACAAAAACCTACCATTTCGCAGGACTGTGGACCAAATCCAGGGGTGTTCTACCACTGAGTCACAGGCCAACCTCCTCCTTTTATATTCTGGGACAGGATCTTGGCAAGTTTTCCTGGTGGGACATGAATTTGTAATCCTGCTACCTCAGCCTCCCTCAGTGCTAGGGACACAGGCATGTTCCACTGCAGTCCACTAAAATCTGTTTTTAAGTAAGTATCAGTGGAGAGGCACTAAAGCACTTCCACACTGTTGTTCTGAACACGTTTGTGTGTTCAAATGGGAACTCCACACCCATTAACCACTAACTCCGTTATTCCCACGTTTCTTCTTCCTTACTAGTTCCTGTCCTTTTTCTCTTCATAATAATTAAAATGAGGCCTTTAACCAGATGAGCACTTACATACTATCGGCGGGAATTGTATCTGCTCTGAAAGGCGGAGCCCAGTGAATTATGATTGGTGCTGCCAGTTTGGATAAATAGGAAAAACAGACCATATCTCCCAAAAGGTGGAAAAGGGGAAAAGGTGGGGGGGCAGTTAAGACAGGCACGGTGGTCTATGAGGCAGGAGGATCACAAGTTCAGGCCCAGCTTGGGTAACTTAGTGACATCTTGTCTCAAAATAAGAAATTTTAAAAAGGACTGAGGATACAGCTCAGTGTGATGGCCCTGGGTTCAATTCCTAGGATGACTGAAACAAAGGGGAGGGGCGTCTGTTCCCAAGGGAGGCCAGGGACCCCCCCCCCAAGGAGCCAGACTGTCTGTCTACACTGAAGCCTCCAGAAAAAGCAGCGGGGGCTCCAGTTTCCCCAGGCAGCAAAGCAGAGGTGTGGAACGGTCCCCCATCATCACTGCCTACAATAGCTTCATTTTCACTCTAAGCCTTCCCAATAATTTGCTGTTCAATTTGGCAGAAAAACACCCATTTAACAGCAAATCCAATTAACATGGATTTTCCCTGTTTGTCATTTTAAGAGCATGGGTTTTACTTACAGTAGAATTTAAAATGAATTACTTCAAGCAGCAAAGCAAAACCCAACTCTTACTTTCCAGCCGTTTCCACATTTCATTTGTTTTACACAGTTGGGTCATAGTGGTAAGATTTTTCCTTGGGCTCAGAATCAAAGAGGAGGGAAAGCTACTGAGGCCACAGCCACAAAGTGGGCTAGGTGACAGTTATGGGGCCATTAGGACCACTGTGGCTGCTGAGCAAGGCAGGTGACAACTCTGGACTCCTACTAGTCTGTCTGCACACACAGGGCAGAGATGAATGCTGGGTATATCTGTGACCAGGACAGTGTGGGGTGTCTGAGCTGATGTGCCAAAAGGACAAGGGGCTCCGGGACCCCAGTGCCCACCAGGTAGGGAGGGGAGATTGCACCTCTCCACTCTGGTGCTACATCTCCCATGCTTTTCAATAACCTCAGCTCCTGGTATGGGCCTGGCCAGCACATGGTAGCTCCTCTTTCTGTGAGCCAGTGAGCCAAAGCCAAAACAGGGCTCCTGAGAGAGAAGGCTCCACACGAACAGCCGGAAGTACTGCAGCCAGCAGGGGTCTGAGGGTCACTTCCAATCCCCAGACCACACAACAGCAGGATCACAACAGCTGGAGGGTAGGCACACCTCCCAGACCTGTGGGTGCTGAGGTCAACTGCTGTCTCATGCATCTGCTTTTCTGCAGAGTCTGGCACACAGTCACAGTGAGAGACATCCTCCGGAAAACCAAAATCACCGGAGAGAAGTCCCAGCCCTGACCTGCCTGCCTCGGTCTGTGTACAATTCTCACTCGCACAAAGTCACCTTGCCAAATGTTGTCACATACTCTAATCGTTTCAAGGAAATGAGTGTGTCTCCCCAGTGAGACAACATCTCTGTTTTATGAGCCCTATGGAGCCCAGTTCAGTGTCTGAGTGGACAGGAAGCATCATTATTAATATTTGTCTGTACTTTGTTTATGAAGCAGAAGCACTCAAGAGCATCCAACTCTAGCCAGCCAGCTTGACTTTTTCTTTGGCAGTACTGGGGATGCAGCCTGAGGCCTGTGTACTGAGCTACCTCCACAGCCCTTATGACAGGGTCTCACTAAGATACTAAATTACTTAGACAAGGGCTTAAATTTGCCAATCCTCCTGCCTCGGCCTCCCTGAGTGCCAGTATTACAGGTGTGCACCAACACCCACTGCTCACCTAATTTCTTTTGCAGAACAGTGAAAGAGCATGCTCTGTTTTCAAGCCTAAAAAAGCATCACCTAGGGTGGAGAAGGAATACTCTGCCCAGTGCATCTCCAGGAAACTTCACAGGCCTAGGAAGAAGGCATTCACTTCCTGCCTGTGACTGTAAGACACACTATATCACAGGGTGAGTAAGTTCCAAATACTATTTTTGGAGAAAGAGGCAACGTTGGAGGCAACAAAGAGGAGGCCAAGTCCAGTCCAGATCTGGAAGGCACCCAAGGGCTCCTCAGCAAGGCCGCAGTTCCAGGCAGACTGATGCTTCCAAAGACCCCAGGCCTCAGGCATCTGCTGTCACTTCCGGAGGCCCCCAGTGGCTCTGGAGAGGGGACAGCACAGAATGTTCTCACAGACCATCACAAGTTCAATGAGCTGTCTCATCACCAGAGGCAAGGCCAAGCTTTCAGCCTGAGTGTGTTTCCTGGGGTGTGTGCAGAATGAATCTACTCTCGTCTCCAACAAGGCCCATGCTCCTGCTATCAGCCACCGAAGATGGAGAGACGCAGGAGCTGGGATGACTCAGTGTTAGAGCTCCTGCTGGCCATGCACAAGGCCCCAGCACTTTAAAAAAATGCATATCTAGAAGAGGTAAAATTGCCCCGAGTATGTCGAGCCGAGGTCAACCTGTTGTCCAAGAGAGCCTGCTGTTCCAATGAGAGTTTCACTACCTGTACTCGCACTAAGCTGTAGCTGCCAGCAGCAGCTACTGGACTTTTGAAACATGACTAATGTGAGAGAGGAACTAAACTGTTTTATTTATTATTTTTTATTTGTTGTTTTTTGTGGTACTGAGGATTGAACCCATGGCCTTTGCACTGAGTTATATCCCTAGCCCTTTAAAAAATAATTTTTAAAATTTGCTCACTGGCCAGGTGTGGTAGTGCGTGCCTATAATCCCAGCACTCTGGGAGGTTGAGGCAGGAGGATCGTAGCGAGTTCGAGGTCAGCCTGAGCTACATAGCAAGACCTTGCCTCAAAAATAAATAAATAAAATAAAACAAAATTTGCCCTCTAATTTGCTAAATTGCCCAAGCTGGGCTCCAAATTATGATCCTCCTGCCTCAGCCCCACAGGGTCTGGGATTATAGATGTGCACCACGCCCAGCTGAGGAACTAAATCCCCACCACCACTAGGGATTGAACTCAGGACCTTGTGCTTGTGAGGCAGGCGCAGCACCACTAAACTACATCCCTGGCCCCTAAGGAAATGAATTTTAATTTTAAATTTCACGTAATTTAGATGTAAGCTGTTTTACTCAGTAAATATATACAGCCTTTACTTGTCAATTTTTAAAAATTAACATAAAATTTAAGAAGTTGCATGGGTTTAAAAGCTACTGTCGTAGCCACAATGGGCTATTAAGATGGTCAGGTCTGTGATGGCAGAAGAGATGTTCTTATGTCACTCTTGTCAATTTCTTTTTAATAAAACTATTTTAAATGAGCAGTAAATATGGAGAGAGCCACGAGAATGAAGGTATGAGCATTATATAAGGGCTGGGGCCATGGCTCAGTAGTAGAGCACTGGCCTAGCTTGTGCCCAGGCCTGAGTTCAATCTGTGGTACCACCAAAGTAAATCAAATTAAAAAGGACATGAACTTTAAACAGGAAAGTCACCAAAGGTCACCAACCTATCCTATATTTTAGTAGGAAGTAGAAGAGAGAAGCTCAAAGTTTCCAAACATAACGATACAGGGATGGAAATGTACACACATAAGATAGAAGCTCAACAGCATAATGACTGTGTGTCTGTGTGGTACCTTTACAGTGAGCTACTCCCCAGCCCACTTTTTATTTTTTGTTTTGAGATAGAGTCTTCCTAAGTTGCGAGGTGGTCCAGGCTGTGCTTAAACTCTTGATCCTCCTGCCTCAGCCTCTCAAAGTGCTGGGATTGCAGGCATGTGCTACCACAAACTGGCAAGATATGAGTTCTATAATAAACTCATAACAAGTTGTAATCTTAAAAATATATGAGAGGAATTTGAATACTACAGATGAGACCTAAACAAGAGAGAGGGAGTACTACTTTAGTGTTTTTTCCACAACAGAAACATCTAATGAAAACAAAACCCAGAGTTTATTCAAACAAGCTGCTTTATTGTAGGAAGTCCTACATGGTAACTCAAGACATGTATAAGACATTAAATAGTTTGGAAGCTATTTATATATGCTCTATTACCCTAATATATTTAAAAATTTCCCTGACAGATCTTTTATACAAATGCATCAGAAAGAGCAGTAATTCACTGATGTTATGGAACACAGCAGTTCCCAGTCTTGTAAAGGATTCCTATACTTTAGGAATAGTTCATTATAAGCCACAAAAGAAACATAAAGTTGTGATTTCTGTAATGAAAAATCAATTTGTTCTCTATGCCAAACTTCCCTTAACAGGTCTCCAGATGGCTCTCATACAAAGAGGGGGTACAGGAGGAGCTCACTGTGGCCCCCTGAATCATCACCAGCCTCCACCATTCTAAAAGGACCTGTGTTAGCTGAGGCTCATAGCACTGGGGAGCCGTACATATCCTTGGGCAAAAAGGAAAACAATAATCAACCCACCCTGAACGCTACTGTTCTTGTGTATGTGGTCTAACAATGTGGTGTCTTACTGAAAGCCACTTAAAAATGCGTTTAAACAGTTGGGTGTGGTGATGCACGCCTGTAATCCTACACTCTGGGAAGCTGAGGCAGGAGCACTGCAAATGCAAGCCCAGCTAGGGCAATTTAGCAATTTAGTGAGAATCTGTCTGAAAATAAAAAAAGAGTCGGGATGCAGTTCAATGTGAAGGTCCTTGGTTCAATCCCCAGTACTGCAAAATAAATAAATGAGTAAATAAATAAATAAACAGGACGAACTGTGGTATAGCTGAGTTGTGAAGCACTTGCTCAGCATGCACAAAGCCCTGGGTTTGAGCCCTGCAAAATAATCATAATAATAATGTCAAAATAAAAACAAAAAAAGGCCACATTTTATTTTTTTCCAACACAGGTATCTTTTTGTTTTAAATCACTATCCATAGGTATTGGGTGAATGAGTTATGATCTTGAAAAGTTTAACACCTTATACCCACTGAAGTTAACACACTACATTGATGTGGGTTAAATCCAGCATTTTTACATTTATAATTTGCTTAAAAACTTGAATAAACCAAAATATCTAAAAACATCAGGCCTTCCCAAAGATGGAACCTCCCTATTTGAACATGTTGTGCCCTCTTGTGGTGACAAATATGAGCTTCATACACACAGATGCAAGGGGCTGCTTTCCAACCATCCATTTCTCCCAAATTAAGTAGTTGCAGAAATAAATGTCCCACAGTAGCAACCTAATCCACTGGGGCCTGCTTCTGGGTTCACCTTCATAGGGAAGTGAAAGTGTTCCACTGAAACAAAAATTTCCTAGGTTAATAAAGGTCACTCTCTAAGGAGACTTTTAGGTATTCTTAGACACTTATAACCTCATCAGCCAATTTAATACACAATATGTAGCTGGGCACTAAGATGCATACCTATAATCCCAGTACTCTGGGAGGCTGAGGCAGGAGAATCTCAAGTTAGAGGGCAGCCTGGGCAACTTAATGACTTAGTGAGACCATCTCAAAATAAAAAAATAAATAAATAAATAAACTGGAGGGCTGGGGATTTAGCACAGTGGTTCTGCCACCTGCCTCAAAAGTGCAAGGTCCCGAGTTCAATCTCCAGTACCAAGAAAAAAAAAAAAAGGCTGGAGATGTAGCCCAGTGATACTTTGGCTCCAATCTTCAGTATCAGAAAAAAGAACAGCCAGGTATGGTGGCACATGCCTGGAATCACAGCACTCAGGAGGCTGAGGCAGGAGGCTTGCCAAGAGTTCAAGGCCAGCCTGAGCTATGTAGCAAGACTCTGTCTCAAAACAATTTAAAAAAAGGGTTTCGTTAGTCATGCCAATATCTGAATATATCCGTGCATGGGATTTAAACCCTAGACAGTGTTTAGGCAGGTGGTATAGTCTCTATGACTCTCACCTACAACAAACTTGACGGCTTCATGCTTTTTCTGGATCCTCCTTCTTCCTCCCAACAAACCAATACCAAAGCCACCATCTATTACAAATAAAAAAGAGCTAGATTCACAGGTGATCAAGTCTGTGCTGCCACCTGCCTCGCAAGGTCCCAAGTTTGATCCCCAGTACCCCCCTAAAAAAAATCAAGTCTGAAAGGTGAATCCCAACCTTCTACCACTTTTACGATTGAAAGACTGACTCATTCATTGTTCCTAACACAAGGCTGACAGAAAAATATGTCAGTTTTGGTGTAATATTCACCGTATAAATTAAGCAGGTCTTTTTAAAAAGGGGAAAGGATGAACTGGGTATGGTGGCCCATACCTATAATTCTGGGGGCTGAGGCAGGAGGATGGTGTTCAAGCCCAGCCTGGGCCACTTAGCAATTTAGCAAGATCCTGATTCAAAATAAAATTAAAAAGTGCTGGGGATGTACCTGATTGTGAAGGGCCTAGGTTCATCCCCAGTATGACCAAAAAAGGAGTTGGGGTCTGAGTCTGATCTCCCAGACCTCTTAAGAGACAGTCTGACAAGTTCAAGGAATAAAGAGAAACATAAAAATATATAATGTATTCAATTCAAATCCACACTATTTACATGGGACCAAAGGGAGGTATCTGGTTAAGAATCCCTCACATAGGAAAGAGAAGGTGAAATTCCAAATGTACCAACTGTTATGTGAGTCTGTGTGTGGTACTAGGGAAGGAACCCAAGGCCTCCTACATACTGGGTGAGGGCTCTCCAACTGAATGAGCTACATACATCCCCACCCTTTCAATTTGAAACAGCGTCTCCCTAAGTCACTAGGTTGTCCAGACAGGGCTCAAATTTGGCAATCTTTCTGACTCAGTCTCCCAACTGAGGATCACACAAGTGCACCACACCTGGCTATTATTTATTTTCTGAAAACAGAGTCAGAACTCTTAGTAGGCAAACAAGAGAAGGGAAAACAGGTTAAGTCCTCTCCCCTCAACAAACCGAAAGCATTAAACGGTTATTTGGAGAATTCCATGCTGTGGTATACTGCGGTGAGACCCAGATAACTTCTGCAAATACGCACCTAAACATTTTGGGGGGAGGGCTGAGAATGGACTCCAGCCTTTATGCCTACTAAGCACACACTCTACTGCTTACGTATATCATGAAACAATTTTTTAAAATAACTACAATCTACTCAAAAACAATCAAAGCTAGGGGTATGATACACACCTATAATCCCAGCACTCTGAGAGGTTGAGGCAGGAGGATCTTGGCAAGTCCAGACCCAGCCTCAGCAAGTCAGTTTAGTGAGATCTTGTCTTAAAATAAACCAAAAAGGGGGCTAGGGATATAGCTTAGTGCAAAAGCCCTGGGTTTAATTTCAAGTAGAAGAAAAAGTCTTCCTGTGCTCCATGAAAGCAGTACTATTTATTTAAGAAAAAGGACAAGTTCATCTTATGAAGTTTACCTTTTTTAAGAAAGCACTTAGGAAATAATCGTTTCCAAGTTTTTCATTTTACAAATACTATACAGCTCTCAATGAACAGTGTAGATTTGAGTTAAGGAAAACAGATGTCTCTTTAATTGGTTTTATCAGTTTGGTTCCCCCCACCAGTACTGGGAATTGAACCCATGGACTTTTCACTGAGATATATACCTAGCCCTTGTATTTTTTTTGACAGGGTCTTGCTAAGTTGAGGCTGGGCTTGAATTTGGGATTTTCCTGCCTGAGCCTCCCAGAATGCTGGAATTATAGGCATGCACCACCCATCCCAGCATCAGTTATGAAAAATGATGGGGCAAAAATATAATCTGGAAGCAAAGAGGAGTCAAATGAAAGCAGCTTTTAACTCATGTGTAACATTAGACCTTAGGCTTCTCGTGTTTTGCTGTACAGATGATCACAGACCACTTGGCAATATAGAAAAGGAGTTCTGTGTTCATAAACAAGTTTTTGTTTTTGGTAGCAGGGATCAAACTTGGGTCCTTGTGCTTGTGAGGCAAGCGGCAGAATCAGAGCTAAATCCCTGGCCCCATGGATCCTATTTTCTTTCTGCTCGGAAAGTTTAAAAGAACTTACCACAACTGGGGATGTAGCTCAGCAGTGCCTCACCTCCCTGGCAAGTGCAAGGTCCTAAGTTTGATTTCTGGTACTGAGATAAATAAATAAATAAATAAATAAATAAATAAATAAATAAATAAATAAATAAAAAAAACTCACCAATTACCAATGAAATACATAGAAAGAATTCTACAGTACATTTCTCATTCTGTATCAAAATACAGCAAAGTCTTTTTTTTATAGTCCATGTTTGTTGAACATGATTAGGACATTTATCATGGGGAGTTTGCACATCTGTATAGCACACTAAATACAAGTTTCTTAATTTACTTTTTATTCACACCAGGTTTGTAACTTCCAAAATTATTTCAAGGCTTCATCATTCAGTACAATGTCCAAGAAAAAAAGGATATCATGATTTCCAAATGTGATAACCAACTTTGTATTATGCATTGTTTCTAAATTTAAAATGAGCATACTGTTCAACATTTAAGAGAATGGTAGAAAGCATATAAATTTAAGAACTGTTCTTTTTAAGTGAGTGACTTCCTTTATAATTCAATTAAGGATATTTATCTGAAGATCTTTTGTGTAATGACCCAGGGTCTTGCTATGTAGCCCAGGCTGGCCTCAGATTTGCTGCAATCCTTTTGCCTCAGCCTCCCAAGTGCTCAGATTATAGGCGTGCACCACTACACCCAGTTTAAAATACCTTTTCATAGTGATCATGTCAAAAATAAATATGTGCCTTTTTTTTGCAATCTCAAAACTTTATTGGCACATTTAGCATCCGTTTCTCCCTAGAACTTTTTACAAGAGAGGACATCTTTAGACAGGAAACCAGCCCAACAACAAAGGGAAAATCTGTCTCAAACTCTATCAGCACAAAACAATTGTGAAGAAAAAGCGTGAACTTCCCCTCAAGATCACCTGTAGGAAACACACACATTCTTCTAAAATAATGGTATAAAAACGTTTTACATTTCCTGGCATTTGGTACAAGAGAATTCTGTACTTTTTTTTAGCAATGAGTTGAACATTTATATACTGTACTTGCAACTTACAAAAGAAATAAAATAGTTCACAAGTCATGGAAACTTCCATCCCAAAAGGGGAAGAAAGGTAAAAGAAGCGCTTGACAAGAAACCAGTTCCCATTTTAAAACATGTGTGTCCCCATCTCATTTCATAACCCACTAGTGATCCCGGAAGGGAGGTTGCTCAGTCGGGATGGTGTCATCTGGCAGCGTTGGAGGCAGCTGTTTTGCAAGCCCCCACCCCAGCATAGCACATGCCTTGACTTCACCCTTGTCTTCAACTAGGAGGAAAGTCAGCGTTCTCCAATCTAGCCTTCCATTTGGCTTGGTTTGGTTTTCCGAGACTGGGTCCCACGCTGTACTTGGATGGCCTCGAACTCATAATGTAGCTCAGACTATGCTTGGCACATTGTTTTTCAAGCTCTGCTTCTGGTCTCTATGGCAGCAACCCACTTTGCCTGGTGCTAAAAGATGTGTAAGTAAGCCAGGCACAGGTGTGCACAACTGTAATCCCAGTACTTTGGGATTACAGGAGGATTAAAAGTTCGAGTCCTACCTGGGCAACACAGAAAGACTCTGACTCAAAAAAAAAAAAAAAAAAAAAGGCTAGGGATGTAGCTCAGTGTGAAGACCCTGGATTCAATCCTCTATCACACACACACACACACACACACACACACACAGAATACTAGAAGATGACATTAATAAAAATACAAGAACGAAGAGTACACATGTTAAAATAAGACATTTATTATGCTAAAGAACAGACTTTATTCTCCATTTTCCCAAAACACTAAAATAGTACACAGCATAGTAATTTAACACACAATACAAACTGATATAAGCAATCATTCCCAAAATGACTATTTTAAGCTTCACTTTGGGAGTCCTTAAAAAGTTACTCTTAAGTGACCTTTATTTAAGTTATCAACAAACAAGTTACTTCAGAAAAGTCTTAGTGTAAAACAGACCTCAAATCCTTGGCTCTGGGATTTTGTACAGGAAAATACTTCATTTGCCTCTATATCTGAGCTACAGCAGAATCAAGCTCCTTTTTCTTAGGGTAACACTGCTAGGATCCTAGTTTGAGAAGATTATTCTAAATTCAATATTGCAACTTTCACCATAGGGCCTCCATTGAAACTGCATTTCAAGTAGAAAGAAAGGAGTGTGAGAAATCAAATTTTGCTGCAAACCAAAATTATTCTACAAAATGCAGAAATAGTAACAGCTCACCACGTACTCAGCAAGGCTTCATAAAAGTACAGCAGGTAAACTTTACGAGTATCCACTTCCATTTGGTGACAGGACAGCTAAAGAGACAGACAATGTCTGGGACAATAGCCCTTTGGATTGGGAATTGGAGACAAAGAACTTCATAGTAAGCCAAGTTTCTAGCTGATATTATACTGGATATATTAATAATCTCCTGAAAGGGTTCCCAATTCTGTTGTCTTTTAAGCACAATTTAAAACGTTCTCAACAATTTCTTTCTGCATTACCTAGCTTTTAGTGAGCTTATACTTTATAAAGTTTGTCTAGCCATACAAACCAAAGCAGGAACTGAATGGCTGCTCTGTTTGCATCCAGACTTAATGCAAAAAAGTTATTCTAAGACAACTTTTAAAATTAAGCTACTATTTTTATTGTTTTGCTTGTACCTTAATTATGGCCTACAGGATTTGCTAATTTCAAAGGTCATAGAGCCAACAACCCCAGTGTTATCTGCAGACCACTGGAGGTACAATTTATACTTGAAAGCATGTTCCTGTATTCTATTGTGTGCTCTGAGAGCACAGGCTTTAGGTGGTCAAGGTGCTCACATCTTGTCTGATCCCTATGGAAGCCTTGAGGATGGGTATGCAGCATCTCAGACAGCAGCAGGGGACACAGGCAGGACAGTACTAACACAGAGCCTGGCCCCTTCGGAGGAGCACTTAGCGGGTCACCCTTGGAAACTCCTGCTTCCCGCAGTTGCATGTGGCCCAGCCATGCTGACGCACAGGGCTCTCCACTGCAGCACTGTCCTCTGTGGCTGTCCGCAACTCCAGGGCCTCCTCCTGGCCAGTCCCTCTGCAAAGCTGCCCTGGCATAGTGGGACAGTGCAGCAAGGCACTCTCCTACAGGGACAGATGCAGAGACGGGGGACAGATGCACAGCCTTGCTGGGAACCATTGCCAGGGCTGACTTTCTTCCCAAGGATCCCTTCCAGTATAGAAACGCCTTGTCACTGGTAGGAAGCATGAGGCCAGCTTCCGCTTTCCAGGACAGCACTTCACTTTGTGTGTTTCCATCTCTGTCTCCCATAGGCGCGTTCAGCGGGGAAGGGGAATCTGCAGGGCAAAGGCTCCCCTTTGGTGCACTCCTCTTAAGGCTGTGCAGCAGTCTGTCCTGGTCCTCTCCTCCCTTCTCTTTTGCTTTGGCTGTGCAGGTGTCGAGGGTCCCTCTTCTTCTGTCCCTCATGCTTCGTGTCCTTTGTGGTGGTGAGCCCAGGGTGATGCCTCTGGCAGGAGGGGATGGCCTTCAGTGGATCTCAATATGAACCTGGAAAAGAGAACAAATTAAACTCTGCAGCAAAGAGGGGTCATAAGTCTGGACACGCTGGGAATCTCTACCAAGGGTTTCTAGGTTATGATAGAGGACAGAATAGAGGACAACCCGGATCATATCTACTTATTAGAGCTGGTAACAAAAAGAACAGATATGCAGTATTTCCTAAAAATAAAAGCAAAATAGAGGTTGTGGCTCTGCGATATGGGGCCTGCCCTAAGGTCCTGAGTTCATTTCGATCCAAAACCACACATACAAACAAAAGGCATAAGAACTCACACTTGGGGCCGGGATTTAGTTCAGTGGTGCTGGCACCTGCCTTTTAAGTGCAAGGTCCTGAGTTTGATTCCCAGCACCAAAAACAAAAACAAAAACAAAAAACCTCACACTTTTTGCACAATATGACTTTAAGCCAGGCATGGTGGCACACATCTGTAATTCTAGCTCTTTAGAAGGCTAAGCCAGAAGGATTGCAAGTTTAAGCCCAGCTTGAGCAACTTAGCAAGACTCTGTCCCAAAAGAAAAAAGAAAAAAGGGTTGAGGGAGGATATAGCTCAGTGAGAAGAACCTGGGTTCAATCCCCAGTGTGTGTGTTGGCGGGGTGGCAGTGGTGGGTGGCAGCAGCTTCCCTTTAAATGAACATAATCAGAGGGCCTTAACCAAATTGTTCTATTTAGAAATGATTCTTGCCAGCATTTGTTACTGGTTTTCTTGTTTGTTTGTTTTTTTTGAGACAGGGTCTCACTATGTAGTTGAAACTGACCTGGAACTCACTGTGTAGCCCACACTGGTCTCAAACTCACAGTGATCCTCCTGCCTCAACCTACTGAGTGCTGGGATTACAGGAGTGCGCCACCACGCCCGGCTGTTATTGTTTTTGATATCAGCCATTCTTTCTGGAGTAAGGTGGAATCTCAGCGTTGTTTTCATTTGCATCTCTCAAATGACCAGTGATGTTGAACATTTTTTCATATGTTTATCTGCTGCTTTTACTTCATCAGATAAATATCTATTCATTTCAGATGCTTATTTTTGGACTGGGTCTTTAAATTTGGGGCATCTGATTTTTCTTTTTTTGGTACCTGGGATCGAACTCAGGCCCTTGCGCTTGTGAGGCCGGCAGTGGAACCACTGAGCTAAATCCCCAGCCCTGTATATTCTAAATAGTAGGTGTTTGTCTAGGAACAGGTGGTAAAAAAATTTTTTCCCGCACACTGTGGGTTGTCTCTTCACTTTGTTGGTGGTTTCTCTTGCCATGCAGAAGTTTTTCAGTAAGATGAGCTCCCTTTTCCACTGTTGCTCGGAGTGTAGACTGGGTAACCACTGTGGAAATCAGTGTGAAGATTCCTCATAAACTTCCCTTATCATAAATAAGATCCGGGATGGGGATTTAGCTCAGTAGCGCCCCATCAGCCTCATAAGGGCAAGGTCCTGAGTTTGATCCTCATGGTATGGGGGAAACACAAAAAACTAGGATTAGAAGTCCCATTTGATCCAGCTATTCTCTTGTTGGATGCCTTCCCAAAATAATTAAAAACATCACACCACAGTGATATATGAACACCCAGGTTTATAGTGGCACAGTTTGTAACAGCTAAATGTTGGAAACAGCCCAAATGCCCATCAATTGGTGACTGGATAAAGAAGATGTGGCCAGGAATTTAGCTCAGTGGTGCCGCCACCTGCCTTGCAAGCACAAGGTCCCGGAGTTGGATTTCCAGTACCAACAAAACAAAACAACAACAAAAAAAACACAAAAAACCAAACCCCAAAACAAAAAAACCCCCAAAGATGTGGGGTTTTTCTATTTTTTTGTTTTGTTGTGGTACAGGGATTGAACTTGGGCTCTTAAGTTTGCGAGGCAGGTGCCTGAACCACTGAGTTAAATCCCTGGGCCCAGATGTATGTATGTATGTATGTATGTGTATATATATATAT
>NW_022900929.1:2475243-2478526 GCF_012274545.1 Fukomys damarensis
TTTAATAAAGTACTACTCAGCCATAAAGAATGCTAAACTAGAGACATTTATAGTTAAATGAATGCACATAGAGGCCATACTCTTAAGTGAAATAAATAGTACACACATGTGTAAATACTGAATAGTTTCTCTAGTGTGAGAAACTGAAAGTGTAAATGAGACCCAAAATGTGTAACAGATAATGTGAAATGTGAAATAGGTTCATTGGGGAAGGGGAGTTGGGTGGGGACAGGAAAGTAAGTAAAGAAAGAATAAGAGAAAAGAAGGAAAAAATAGAAACAAAGCTTCTCTATGAACAGGGAGAGGTAGAGAGGTGGAAGGGAGGGAAGGAGAATGGGAAAATTTTTAACAATAAAATTAAATCTAGTTTAAAAAAAAAGAGACAGAAATGATGCTCAGTGACTCAGGTTTGATAAGCCACTCTTAGGGAAAGAAAGCTTGGCTTTTCTTATGGATCTAATGTCTAGGAGCACCTTCCCCCAAAACCAACCTGGTGTCCTCTCACACAAGTGGACTAAGACCCCAGCCTTCAGGTGCAGAGACCAGTTCTTGGGAGGCTAACAGCCTTGGTAAGAAAACAATCTACACAGATTTACATGTACTGGGGAAAAAGTATGGTACAGAAGGGCCTGGGCTTGCCTCCCCACTCTCAGATATGAGTGACAGAGGCTTCCAGAAGTCCCATCTGAGGGTCCTCAAGAAGACCTGGGACAGCTGTCATACACCCTTGGCCATGTGGCTCTCTGCTATGAGACCAGGAAAGCGGTACTGGCAGCCACACTCTTGCTGCCCCACACACCAATCAGGACCAGACTGACCTGTGACCAAGAATCATGAGTGGGGAAGATGGTAGGAAACACTGAGAGGCCTTGAAAGGAACAAAAATCTGATAACTGGAGTGCCATCTAGAATGTCCTTCCAGTTTCTATAATTTTATAGGGACCTACACTTTTCCTGGTCTGTGAGCTGCTTTATAACTCTAAAGTGGCAAAAACTTTGAGAGTGAATTCCTGCCCAAAGAAATGGAAGTTAATTATGTCTAGTGGAATGCAATTATTTGCCCTATGGTGTCTAGTTTTGTATCTATTTGTAATTCGAGTTAGCACCTCCCCTCCCCCAGTACACACGATTGAACCCAGGGCCTTTCCACTGATCTATATACCCAGGCCATTTGAGACAGGTCTCACTAAACTGTCCAGGCTTGGGCTCAAATTTGTGATCCTTCTGCCTTGGCCTCTCAAAGTGCTGGAATTACAGGCGTGACCACTATGCCTGTTTTGTTTTGTTTCACTTTTTAAAGATGAGGTCTTACTATGTTACCCAGGCTGGCCTTGAACTTTTGGGTACAGTCTCTTACAAAATGAAAAACATCTATTATATTACCTAGCAGTTCCACTTATAGGTACCTACCCAAGATACATGAACTCATTTGTATAAAAAAAAGATTTATACAAGCCAGTTGTGGTAAGGTATGCCTATAATCCAGCAACTAGGGAGGCTGAGGCAGGAAGATCACAAGTTTCAGGCCAGCCTAGAAAACTTAGTGAGACCCTGTCTAAAATAAAAGTTTTAAAAGGTCTGCAGCAGTAATCCTTTATACCACCATCATGAAAAAGAAAAAAGAAAAAAAAGGCAACAACACAATACAAGATGCAACTTAGAGATTAGAAGCAAATAGTGAGAGCAGGTACAGCTGAAAATGGCTAGCTGTAGGGATGGAGAAATGGCAGGTAGGAAACTCTCAATCTTAGGGAACTAGGAGACTTGAATTAAATGAATATATAACTCAGTTCAGTTATTTAAAATTTGAGTGCACTGGGAAGAAAATAAAGCAATACTGGAGGTAAATCAGAAGCAAGGGCAGGTAAGGAATGGGGCTACAGATCCACAAGAGGCCAGAAGAGAAGCAATGACCTCTGCATAAGGAGCTTAAATTACTCAAGAGGGGAAGGGCATGGCATGGTGGTGCACACCCGTAATCCCGGCACTTGGGAGATCGAGGCAGGAGGATTGCCATGAGTTCAAAACCAGCCTGGGTTACATGGTAAGTAGAAAGCCAGCCTGAACTACATACTATTACTACTACCCTGTCTCAAGGAGGCAGGCAGGGGACAGGCAAATGCACAATGCTCAGCAAGGAAATGACAGCCAGCTTTGCACTGTGCATGAACTACCATGGCTACATTGTGGTTGACAGGCTGGAAATGACACACAATAGGAAGGCCATTCGGAGGCTACTCCAACAGTACAGGGTCAGTAGAGAAACAGCGGAGGGGCAAGAAGAAAAATGGACTGAGGGTTTTTTTGCTTTTTTTCAAAGTTGGTGCCTATAGCAGAATGTGAAACTGCACAGTTTTTTTCTGACTTCAAGCTTGGGCTAATGCAGGTGTGATGGGACAATAGTGGGGAAGGAGCAGGCCTAGATAGAAAAGGGCACCATGAGTTTGGACTGGAACTCGGGGTCTGCCTGCAGGACTAACAAGTCTAGCTCAAGAGAGGGCTCAGAGCTGCTGCCCGAGATCCAGCAGTCGCCACCCTTTGACACCCTGGTTCCGCACATCAGACAAGACAGCAAGAAGGTACTGAAGGCCAGGAACCCCGAGATGCAGACTAGAGAGGAGAGGAGCCACCTAAAGACCCCAAAGAGGAAGGTTCACAGCACATAAGGAAAAATCAGGGTTGGAGAAGCCAGCTAAATGAAGGTTTCAAAACCAAGACAGTGGTAGGTATGTTTTTTGAACAATGTTACCTACAAGTAAATTCTGAAAAACTCTTCAATCTTCTAGTCTAGCAGTCATTAAAATGGGGAAACTCCAAGAAGCATGTGAAAATATATATCTTTGCCTACTGCATCTTAATCTTGTCCACCTTTTTAACTTTTTCACGTTTTATCTTATGTAATTTTTTAAACTTACTTTTGTGTGTGTGACAGTCCTGCTAAGTTGCTAACTCACCCAGGCTGGGCTCGAACTTTTGATCCCTACCTCACCAGTGCTGGGATTACAGGTGTGTTAACAACACTACACCAAGCTCTGGCACCAAATCTTGAGACAGCAAAATATATAGGTTTAGGGCGTGCCTCAGTGGAAGAGCACTTGCCTAGCATCTAGAAGGCCCTGGGTTCAATTCCCAGTACCACAACAACATAAAACCTAAAAACAAAATAGTTTATGAAGGTGTATACTTGTGGGGCATGCTCAAAAGTTTTAAAGACAAATGTGTGACCATAATTCTGATTATATAATATATATTATACACAATAGCATATATTATATATTATATA